>NC_044502.1:28602521-28685021 GCF_902362185.1 Chanos chanos
GACACGGTCCATGACAGACCAAAAATGTAAGAGGGCGATGATCATGACCAAAAAGTGTCTCTATAAACCTCAGCAAGTGCACGACATGGGCTGGAGCCTTCCCATCAGAAGATGACAAACCCATTGACACCTGAGCACTGCACATGTTGGAGTCGATACATTGGTTCCTCCTGATGAGATGGGAGGCATAACTTGGTTGAAAAAGCCATGGCCATGATTTGACAGCTTAACTCAGGAGTGCCGTTTCCTCTGTGCCAGAATGCCACTAATTAAAACAAGCTCTTCACTTGTCAGAGTGGAATAGGAGTTCAACCAGCTGCTAAGAGATAGGGGAGGGGAGGGAGGGGGAAAAAAGGAGGGGGAATTGATTTCTGTTTTTCTGTGGCAGAACAGCCCTTCCAGTGCACTCTGGGTAGGGCTATGCTGCTTAGGGAATAAACTGAGATTTGTCATCATCAGAGTGCCGAAATTCACTGTGCCATTCTGTGAACCCTTTCATCTAGTACGGTCCCCTTAGGATGGAGTACATTTACTTACTTAAATGAACAAAAAAAAGCAAGTTCTAGTTTTGGACTTAAAACAAGGACATGAAATAAAAGTTTTCCTTAGTCATTTGATCAGCTGTCAGATCAGATCTCATCTCTGCAATGTGGGTGAGGTATGCACATGGAATATTTACTCAAAAAACACCCTAAAAGAAAGAAACACACAAACACACAAACAAACAAAAACAACAAGGCAAAGCTGTGACTCCAGAATGTAATTACTGCAATCGATTTACAAGTGACTGCAAATTCCAGCCATTAATTAAAGTCTGTCCAAGGCAGGAGCAGCAGCAGCAAAATAAACATTAAGCAAAGGAGAAACAGTTACTGCTCATTGATTGCTCACTGATGAAGCAATGCATTTTCAGGCTCACACATATGGAAGCTCTTTCATTTCAGGGAGCAGGTCTGGGCTAAAATTGACTACACTAAAACCGATGGAAAAAAAGGTCTCTTTGTGCAGCTAACCACTACACCTTCTTCTAATCTATTCAAGGAAAAGGCTTTCTTGTGTAACATACATGATTCCAAAACCTCAAATATCCGTGGTAAAAATCTAATCCTCCAGCATTTCAGCACATTTCTGCCACAAAGACAAGTCAATAGTTGATGTTACAGGGACAACTGGGCCATCATCTCCTGGCCAGAATGTGGTGTTGATGTGGTCAAAGGTCTAAAGACACCTTTGTGCTCATCTGAGGACCACGAGTCTAAGCTCTGAGGTGTCTTCTCTCTCATTCCCTTTTCAAGAAAAAATACTGGAGGGAGGCATTACTCTACGTTGATGAAGCTGCAGAGATGTAAGAGTGGGAGGTCTGTCTCCAGCCAAAGCCTGCTGGTCCCTACCCAGCAGCCAGTGGAGAGAGGCTCCAAACTCCTCGCTGTGTGAACAGCAATTAACGCCCCTCCTGTTGAGCTCTTCACGCTGCTGCTGAGAGCAGTGGGGGTTCTCTATAACGTACGAGTGGAACCTAATGGGGGGGGTCATGCCTCAAGACTGAAGTTCCATGGGATGATGACTTCCCACCATCAGCGCTTTGATGTCTCCACCAATCAGAACAGAGAGGCAATAGTGCAAATGAGGAGAAAGGTGAAAACGATATGAATTTTTCAGCACGTTGGGTCTTGGGAATGACCAAGCTTTGGAAGTCTGTGTTCAGATTTTCTCAGAATGGTTGGTGGTGAGCCAGGTGTCAAAAATGAAGCTATAACACTCAGCTCTTTATGCAAAGAAACACCACGTCATGCATTTAAAGCAGTACTAGAGCAGCAATAAACCCAACCACCTGTGTTCACATAAAACATACTGAGCTGCTACGACACAAAGAAACACTAAGCAATTTGATAACTTTGCCTGTATTCACCATTTTCTCCTCTGCAAATTCACAAAATTTCACTTTATTTCACAAATCATCCCACCCCATAATCCCGATTATATTCACACGTACGTGTCAGTAACCTGTAGTTCATGAAACCTTTACAGTATATATAGTCTATGCTCTATGGCATACATATAGAACATCAGTTTTCAGTTATTCAGTAGTTTTCAGTGATGTAAGTTTATTCTAATAGTAGGACTTGATGGTGGATAGTACAACCTCACACATCTAATATTTTTTTTAGGTGGCATTAAAACAAAAACAACAGCATGTGGATCATACAAGTCAAAGCATCCTCCAATGAGACAAAAGACAAGAATTTACTTTTACTTTATGATTTTGTGCTAAAGCCAAGTTGATTAGTGAATAAATGGCCTCTCTATAAATGGTCTTTATAAATGGTGAATAAATGGTGTCTCATAGAAACAGATTTGGAATTCACACTATTGCTTTTCATTTATATCTGGAACCTTCTGAGCAGAGTATTTAATGTATATCATCATGTCACGTGGAAGTTTAACTCGAACAACAAAACCAAAATGGATACTGAGAGTAAAAAGGGCCTTTTTTACTCTTTAGGAAGGACTACATCCTTTCTTACCTGGCAAAAGTATATTGGCACATAGCTGTGAATCTACAGCAAAGGGGAGCTCATTCTGTGAGTGATTTTCTTTAGGCTGTTTCAGGCCAGCAGCTTTAGGGCACATCCTATCAATACTTCAAAACTGCCAACATCATTTCAGTGGGCCCTTTCTTGTGAAAACTCTTCCAGAGCTTCCTTTGGAGAAATGTCTGTGGAATATCATCTACTTGCCTTAATTTGCCTTCCACACACCTCGTTTCTCTCTCTCTCTCTCTCTTTCTTTTTTTAAAGTGAGATATATTCTGGCCTCTCATGACAACTGGCCCCAGATTAAGGGCAGTGAGGGACTGCTGGTGAAAAGGGATACGGGAAAAAAGCTGACCATTCTCAGCTTGTGGCATACTGACTGGCATCTGTCCTGTCTCTAATGGCCAGATCCTGCTAGCAGTTCCACCCTGCTAGCTGGCACGTATTCTAGTAGCAGCATAGTGTGTGTGTGTGTGTGTATGTGTTTGAGACTACATCCTGGCATGGACCTACAAACTGAGCACAAACATATTTGTTCAAACAAGGCTGCAGGCTGAGTACTGTTAACAAACCATACATCACTTTTGTGCTTTATTACAATGATATGAGGAGAGTGATTAATCAAGGTCTCATAGTTGTGGGGTTTGGGCTGATTAAAGCATCGTTTTAAGATAACTGGCCTCAAAGTTAGAGACTTCCATTGGTACATTTACAGAAATCATTAGCATTCAGATTTAAAGCAACGTAAACAGGGTCAATGGCAATTTGACAGAACAGCTTTTTTTTTTAATGACGGAGCGTAATTAATTTTTGGCCGAAACGTCAAAAAGACTAAAAAAATGAAGCCCTGGTGGTATAAACCACTGGTGCATGCTGAACACTGATGCTGAGTTCACATAAACATAAGTGATGACACACATGGGAGGACCATACTGCAGGGTTTCTGTTTTGGAACAGAGACAAACTTGCCCAATACACCAGCACATAGCCTCTTCCAGTTCCATTGGGACTGTCCACTGTCAGCAACTTGGCCCATTGGCCCATGCATCGCAGGAAATGAGATTCAGAACGAGAGAGAGAGAGAGAGAGAGAGAGAGAGAGAGTGAGTATTTTAGTGTGCGCCGTGTTCCGACCTTGTGAGGTCAAGATTCTCTGCTTCAGTTTGCCCATGCAGAGTCAAAAGCCCAATCGATTTTGATCGAAGTAGGTCATCTTCCATGAGTTCAGCACAGCTATCGAAGTTACTCTCCGCCTGTCTCTATCACGCTCTCTCTACCATGCATATCCACCAACACACACACACACACACACAGTCCCTGTATCTCCATCATGGCCTCCCTCTCGCTCTCTCTCTCTCTCTCACACACACACACATCTTGTTCTTGCACTGACCAGTGCAGACCATGCAGGGCATGTAGAGAGAGTTAAGGACTCTTGTGTGAAACTCCACTTAATGCTGTCCACGTAATGTATTATGATAAAATGCTATGTATCTGTTAACGTTGCCACAGTCCTATGTTGATTATGCTATGGACTGCACTCAGTACTTAAGTGGTAATAAGAGTATGCAGTTGGCAGGCAACAATAGCAGAGACTGAGATGCACTCCAAACCAATTGTGCAAATTACTGTTCACAAAAACAGTCTGTATTGCTATAAACAAAAATAATTAGCGAATCTGCTGTCATCACGTCTTGTGTAAGCTCTGTCGGTAACCTCAAAGAAAAACAAATTTGAATGAACAATTCATTACAGGAATTTGTGTGTGTGTGTGTGAGAGTATAGATATCTATGGCAATTTCACCCAAATGACCGAATGTCTAGACATTGCCTTTCTCTTACAGAAAAAGGGGGGGAAAAAAAATCAAACAATTTGAACACTGCACTCATAAAATGCTGATTATGTTTTAAGAAGACGGAATGAAAGAGAGAGTGATTTTTTTTCAAAGGGCCCCATTCACAACAGTTCTCAGTCTGTCCCATGGACGTTCAGTAGAATATTACATCTTTAAGACACAAAAGTCAGGAGCATGTCGAAACATCTTCCAGGTCATCGCCCCCACCCCATCCCACCCACACAAAAAGTACACAAATACATAAACATGAGCTTGGCCTGACTGACAAGAAATTTGATTATTCTGATAAATTGGAAAAGTAGTATCGGCACTAATAACGAGTGATCAAAAGGAACAAATTAAAGTATCGATCGATGACTGTGTGTATGTGTGTGTTCATGTGCGTATGTATATGTGTATGTGTGGCTTGACCTGCAAGCCCATACAAGACAGACGAGGTGTGTTAAGTTCGCATGAGCAATGACAGCAGTTTCCTGATGACCTGTTTCAGCTGGTGCGGAGCTATTTTGCGCGAGTGTTTTGAGGCTGGGTAAAGCCGAGTGATGTCCTTTGGGTCTGAGTGAGAGAGACGGGATCAGCCACTAACATGTTTCATCCGTTTCTCCTGTCCTCACTCCACTCAAGTGGAACTGCTGGGGAAACAGCCCACATAAACATGGAGTTAAGTAAGAGCCCAACAAATCTGCACCAGAGTGTGAAACAAATCTAAAATGTACAGTAAAAACTAGGATAAAAATAGTTCTTTTTTTGTTTTGGTAAACGATTGAAAAAAATGTCTTAAACTGACAAAAACAGTTATGCATCCTGATGGCCTACTACTATTTAGTTATAGTAGTTATAGTAGTTGTGTCATCTTACACCAAAGGACAGACAAAAACCCACACACCCTGAGGGGTGGTTGGTTGAGAGTTTGACAACTGATTTATAATTTTGTTTCTCTATACTGATGCTTCAACATGTCAGTTTCCGTTCTATCTCTGAATGTCATTCTTCTCCAAGTTCTTTAAACAAGTCTACAGTGTTCATCTGCATATGATATTTTACATCACTTATTTTACAGAGGAATCAGATGTCCTTACATTATTAGTACAAATAATAAAGAGGTGCAGACAAGGTACCTCATGGCCAGTGAAGTACTACCTGTCTCTCTTGTATCTTGAAAGACAAAAACACAGCTGTTAAAAATAGATCTTCCTTGGGGTAGGTCGGGACGGCTTGGCGTATTTGTCTCTCTCATTCTGCAGACAGATGGGACTCATCCAGAGAGAGAGAGAGAGAGAGAGAGAGAGAGAGAGAGAGAGAGAGAGAGAGAGAGGAGAACGAGGAGGTGGAGTATGGAGCGAGAAACAGGTACACAAGAGGACCGAGTGCCTTAACATTCTCTCACGCTGCTGAAATACTCTCAGTATTTCACACAATGTGACAATAAGATGACAGCAGAATCGATTCAAACCAAATACATCAATATATTTTAATCAGTAGACGGTGATTATAATACATGTGTTCTGTATATGGCAGTGAAAAAACTTTAGCTACACTTGCTTAATCATTTTCTCGAAACATCATCAGATGATTGTTCTGCAGCATGCAGCGAATGTCAGCATGCACCACTGCAACATTTTGTGGTAGTGGCAACACAGTCAATGTGTTGAAAAGCTATGTTACATACTTAAATCCTCTGGATAGACAACTATCAAAAGGGTTTTTTTTTGTTAATGACAAAATCGTTTCATAAATGACTTGTTACACATGAAAAGAATACTTCTTCTTTTTTTTTTTTGGGTAACGTCACACTTGTGCTTGCTGTAAGGCATACCACATTAAGCAAAATGACTAAAAGCCAAGTCATCAAAGCTTTGATTGACAGCTGAGGGTAATGAGCCTGGTGCCAGATGTTGTCTGGGTGTTATGCATAAGAGCTTGCACTCTGGGCTGACTGACAGCATGTTTCGGATGGGCGGGGCAGCTACAGCTGTGGATGTGACACAAAACACTGATGCTCTAACTTACTATCCAGTGGATCGGGGGAAAAAATACATAAATGCGCATTTTACATAAGGAAAATAACCTTAAGCTCTGTTGTTTAGACACAGATGTGAACAGAGATCTAACCAATGTACCGTGAGATGTATGCAGTCAAAGTGCATTAGGTTTTACGCAAAACCTGTAATTTCTGTGATGCCCTTTCTTTCTCTCTCTCTCTATTTTCCACTGTTTCTCTCTCTCTCTCTCTCTCCCTCTCTCTCTCTGTCTCTCTCTCTCTCTCTCTCTCCCTCCCTCTCATCCACTGTTCCCTTGAGTTGCAAAGTGGGTGAGGGGAGTCAGGGTTGATTGCAACTTCAACGGCAAAAGATGAGTGATGAAAATCTGTCATCTGGTATCTCTACATCAGAACTGAAGGGATTATCTTTGACAAGCTCTTCCGAGATGAGAAAGCCGACACTGGCTTATAAAAGATCACATATTCAAACAGATAGGCCAGGTGACATTGATCGTAAATGTGTGAATAGTATGGCCTGTGTAGTCTAGAGTCCCGAAGATGTCAGATAGTGATGAGAATGGTTCAGAGATGAAGTGGTCATGCAGAAATCAAGGATGTACTTTGAGAGCACAAATCCTGGATCTTGATCTATCCTGTCCACTCTCATCTTCCCTTCTATTCCTTCAACTCTACTTCCATCTTATGCTCTCTATTTCCCTATTGGTTTTTTCCTCTCCCATTCCTGCTCTCATTACCTCATTCATTTTGCTTCTATTCTCTCTCTGCCTCTCTCTCTCTGCAGCCTTCTCCCTCTCTCATTACTGACAGGGGTCTCCCCTGATCCATTACGGCTTGATCCCCTGGAGCCTCAGCAGAGTGAAAGCAGCTATAGGTCTCTTGTCCCCTGCCCCTTTTTTATAATGCATACCACGAAAAGCTACCCTTCAATATTCCACTGCCTTCAACCCCTCCTCCACCTCTTTCGTCCACCCCTCCGGCTGCCTGGCTAAGCTCATAGCTGTCCTCCCCCAGAACAGAGAGGATCATTAGATGGAGAAAAAGAAGCCATGAAGGAGGACAGATTGCACGGCAGTGGAAAGCAGAAACATGCCACGCCTGTGTACAGAAACACGACAATATGGCCTAAAATAACACACATGTGTAAGAGTGTGAGTGTGAGTGTGAGTGTGTGTGCTGTAGTGTTAATTTTCCTAGAGGGAGGAGGAGGAGCCACTGACAGGGATCCAGAGTCTGTCAGGAGACAGCGTCATCTCTTAAAAAAAAAACACCAAACAAACACAAAAAATTTGACAGTGAACAATTACTGTAATAGAAGCTATTCTGGCTTTAAGAAAAGAGAAGCAAATACCACTAAAGCAAAGCCCAGAACCGGCCCAGAACAAAGACAGCTAACATCTTTGAAGATTTTAGATTAAGCAGATTTCTTTGTCTTTTATTTCTTCTTCATCCCTCTCAAGAACCTAACTGATGACTTTCCTCTATGTGCCTGATTAGGAACTGAGACAAGTACCGACTTCAGGGGCTGAATATATCTTCAGTCAGAGAGGATGCCAAACCCAAAGACGACCAGCCCAGTGTTCATAATGCATGACTATGCACACAGCACATGTGGTCGGAGGATTATGGAGCGGATGCAGAAAGAGTGCTGGGGAGGTGAAGTGGGCGACTCCGTCTCTGATAGGGTGGGACAGAATGTGATCTGACAGCACGGACCGAGGCTGAAGCCTCAGTGGCGCATTTGAGAAGAGCTCCAGGGAGTGAAAACAGCACTCTTGGGTGTGCCAGTGAGAGAGAGAGAGAGAGAGAGAGAGAGAGAGAGAGAGAGAGAAGAAATGAAGAGCCACTGAGACAAAGCGTATCTGCCTTATCTTGATAGGAGTTGACTGCCAATGTGATGCTGAAACAAGGAACCCAGTCACCAGGGTCATTCTATACTCCATTTGCACTCCTGATGGAGGAGGGCTGGGGGAGTGTGAGGAATCTCTACACACACACACACACACACACACACACACACACATACACAGAGAGAGGGGGAGGTTCTGATTTTTCTTTCATTCTGATTCTGGTCACCACCTCCGTAGAGTCTCACATCACTGTCTAAATCTGTTTCAGGCGACATTTCAGACATGAGCAGAAACCAAGTTTTCCTCTCAGCCCCTCTTGAACTTGTTGTGGTTTTGCCCACATCTTAATTTGTAATGTTGAAAAGTGTTTATTTCTGGCACTGTATTAGCACAGGGAATTAAATGTACCTTATCGTAATTTCTAAAATATTGAATTCCTTTGGGGGAGGGGGTCGGGGGTTGGGGGGCTGGTGATTTATATATAAATTAATATAATTTGGTTTAAAATGAGGTTCTATTTATTATTCTTGCTTTTCCTTTAAGTCTAAACATAGAAGAAATGTTAGCCAACACAGACTGGCCAAGCTCATATTTAGCGATCAGCATTACGGACCATCACACTGAACTAAGTCAGGTGGGACGTGGAAGACCACAAAAATCAAACAAAACACACAGACTCTGCTCAGATGCATTGTTGCACCGTAAACATAAAGCATATGATAGCTTGCACTTGAGTTCTGGAGATACACAAAGAAAAAGGAACTGTATGAAATATTAATGGATTCCATAAAATATGCAGGGCTAATGTGAGACAGAGCACATGTGAATTCATGTCTGCGACAGCGCAGCAGCATCAAGCACAGCTGTCATGGCCTTCAACCTCCCCCGCCGCCCACGTCCCATTCTGCTACTGCTGCTCTGTGGTGGATACATCCCAGTTCAAACCCAACAAACAAAATGTGGAAATCCTGTGTCCAGTAAGCTGCAGAGGCTCCTGGTGAACGTATGAGTCTGAGAATTTTTTCTCACTGAAAGGCTTGCCATTCAGTGGTTGTTTAAATACTGGCTAGCTTGCCAATAGCTTGTTTAAATGTTGTTTAAAATGCTGCCTCAAGTGGCTGTATCTAAGAATGCATCCAGAGGAAGATCGTCTTACAGCCATACAGTCATGTGGATTTAACTTGAGATAATGCTGATTTGTTACTCTGGCAACTTTGACAATTAAGGCTAGTTTTTTAATGTGTCTAGAAACACTACAGGGGATCTGCAGGAAATTTTTAGCACAATAGGTTACATAAATGGTAGAACTGCTTAGAAGCTCTTCCTTAATGTACTGATATCAGTTAATGGGCAGAATAAGAGAAGTGAGAGATATGGCAGAAAGTTTGGCAAGTTTGTGGTTATAATATCTATCTATCTATACGCACGCACGCGTGCACACACACACACACACACACACACACACATTAAAATATGCCAGTAGTTTATAATATAGCAAATATAAAATTAAACTTTTTATGGATGAATGATGACACATAAAATTGTGTCAACACATGAAGCAAGCTGGCCAACATTTCAATTCATTAGACTCAAAATAAGAAACACAATTCAAGATCAATCTTAGCTAAACTTAGAAATTTGTTATAATATTTACATATTTGTTACACTTTTATGTTCACACCAAGAGTGAAGCAGCGGTTAGGATAATTTCTGACAAGATAATTGTTATTTTTTAAATGCACCAGCTGGTTCATGAAGAGAAAAAATTCATTCATCAAATGGATTGAAATATACTTAGGTAGATTATTTTGATTGACAATATTCAATTTGTGTCATTGTTTCTTTGTTATTTTCATCATAAGTGTTGGCAACTGTTTATAAAAACATTTTGTCAGGGTTGCCTTTTAACTGTTACAAAATTCATAATAGAGCACAGTTTTCCTGACTTATTGCTTTAATGCAAAATAATAGAGTGGGGTCATTGAGTAGACGAAGTTTTACTGACTGTTGTGCTACACAGTGACAGAGAGACCAAACAAACTGAGTTGGGAACCATCTTTGTGGGTGTCTAAAAACTTCCATAGACATAAACATAACCATTTCAGAAATATTTGAAATACACAAAGTTCAGAAACCTTTGGAAAAATGGTGGGCAGGACTAAATTACTATGTCAGGCTTCAAATTAGAGAGGTGATGCTTAACACTCTCTTTGTAAAAGATATTCACAACCATATATTGTATATGAACCAAATATTCTGAAAAGGACTAGGAGATGGAGAGGATTTACCATGCTTCTCTGTCTCTCTCTCTCTCTCTGTCTCTCTGTCTCTCAAGCTTTTACCTTGGCTCTATTTTAAGTCTGTTTCCACTTCTCCTTCATTGACGCATGAATATCAGAGTTTCTTAGAGCTTACAGAGTCTGATGAATCCAGAGAAACATTCATGCCCGAGGTGAGTATCATATACACAGAGCACATCTCCACGGAAACAGAGGCGGAGTCTATTGCTAAACTCACAGCATCCTTTGCTCACTTTTCATCACTTATTTTCTCCCTTTTAAACACACCTCATTCCCTGTTGGATACATACAACACGTTGCAACTCCAGTCCGTGTCATGGGCAAGATCAAATGTGCATGTATGAAAGGTATGTCAGAGTAACATCAGCCAGTTAGCTAGAGGGCTCAATCTGGCATTGAGGGATCTTGCAATTGCCTGGAAAACAAAACAAAAGAAAACAAACAAACAAGAAAGAGAGATAAAGCAACCCCCACCCCCTTTTCAAAAGACCCCACGCTGTCTCCTCAGTGAAATGCTATAGCTGGTTAAAGCCGGCAGCTTTCTCTTGCTTCACTGAATGCAACACATGCTGGGTTGTCTCCTGAGGAAGCAGTTTAAAACTATAATATTTTTGGTCTAGACGCTGTTTTATTGGTACTATTATGATACAAATAATAACCAATGTTTTTTTTTATGGTGTATGGTACAGATACAGAATAATCATTTTAAAAATTGGTAAATACACAGATGTTTCTCTATTGAAGATGTCTCTCATCTCAGTGAGAGAGGGAGGTCTGGCAACAAAAATGAACAAAGAAAGGGATTTTTGAAAAAGGAACTAGACTAGCTTTTCTGTTGGATGAAATATACTAATAGGACATCTGTACATACCCCCAAAACTGTGAATTAGAGTGGTTTGTATTCTTTTCATCTGTCATCTAACCGAACTAAACAAACAAACAAACAAAAAACAACAACAACAACTAATTTTTAAACTAGCGCAAAACCCACAATCAAACTTTGTACAATTTGTGATTAAGTAATAAAATGTTCAAAACGCAAGACTTATGTGTTGTTATGTGTTGTAAATGTTCAAAAAAATCAAGTTAAATATGATTAGAAGACAAGGTCTAGTGATATCTGCTGAAAAAAGTGGCAGCAGCAATGCACCTTAAAGTAAATGAATATCGCAACAGAGAGAGAGAGAGAGAGAGAGAGAGAGAGAGGGAGAGAGAGAGAGAAAGAGCAATTTGCTACTCTTATGATAAAGAATAACCAACCCTGTGAGCTCCTCAGCCTTACATGGCATTGGGCCTTTGCAGGAAAAAAAAGAAAGAAAAAAAGGAATGAAAGTTTTATGACTTCACAAGATGTTTTTTTTTTGCCCCTGCTGTGGTTGTCACGGCAACCAAGACATCCAAGAACAGAAGAGTGGGCATTCACTCTCGTTGCTGACAGAAGATTGAGTCCTGCAGCAGACACCTTAGAATTTTTTTTTTAAAAATAATCAGTGGAAGACCACAACAACAGACAACATAGTAAAACATATTTGCAATACTGATGCTAGCTCAAATGCACGCCCATCAGAGAATCTGACAAGGCAAAAAAAGGTCTGGAAAAATTCCATATCACATTCCAATGGAACTCCTTTTATAGTAATAAGAGGGGTCTCAAATTAGCTCAAAACAGTAAAAATATAGTGAAGACTTGGGTATTTTTCTCCTGTGGTTGCTAGGTTACAAACTGGGGCATGGCATGACATTGATTTCATCAAAGTCTCTCCTTTCTCTCTCACTCTCTTTCTCCCCTCTCTCTCTCTCTCTGCTTGACATTTGTACAATATTTAACACTTTAAGCCAGTCACACATAAAAAAAAAGGCAGGTGGCAATTTGTCTGTTTCTAGCGTGAAGAGAGAAAACTGCTTAGCGTGAGCACACCAATTTACACTGCAAAGGACTTTTAATTTGTTGTACGTTTGACAGGTCTAGCTTTATTTGCACCAAGCATTCTGCTGGAACCAGCTCTTCCTTTTTTTAAAATTTTTTTTATTTTATTTTACCACCCAGAACTGCATTGTACACATAAATGTGTAGCAAGAAATATAGTCCACCTCCTGCAGAGCACTTGAAATATACATCAAGTGCTTTCAATGCAATTTATTTCCCCTCGATGTTCACTTCTTTCTCTTTTCACAGGAGGAAATTGTTAACCTTTATCATGTCTATAAATGCTGAAGGCAACATGTTTTATGCCTAACCGTATGGCAACGCCAAGCTGCATTTGCATGCTGTAGTTTTTATCCATGCTATTGCGACAAAAGCACCATCTAAAACCTTAAGAGTCTCACATTCCACTCATCCCCTCAGTATGTGGCACCTTCCAAAGATTTATTCAGGTAATGTCATGCAAAATGTCCCACCATTTAAACCATGCTAAATTCTTCCATAATGATCTAGAATGGTAAATACACATCTGTCCTCACACAGGGAGACCTCTTCCCTCCTATTTCTCCTCAACCCATCTACCTTTCCCTCAGATATCAACCCTCTCTTTCTTTCTTTCATTCTCTGATTCCTCTCATTCCTTTCTTATTTTCTTTCTTTCTTTCTCACGTTTGTACTAAAATGCCATCTGCTGTAAAAACTCTCTTCCAGTCTGATCTTTAACAGTAACCCCAAACAACAGACTTTAGATAAAGACAAAAGAAACACCCAGTGTTATTAGTTTTAATCTACACAATTGGATTATTGTTTACTGGAGCACGCGAGTGACACAAGCTTACTCATAAGAAACCACTTCTCCTCCCCTGAAATGCGGTGGATTTCATGTCGGCAGTGGAACATCTTTAGTGAGACGGTGTTAGCGATGACAGCGAAAGGAAAAGAGAAAGAAACATGAGCTGGTGTGGGGGTAGCTCAGGCTCTCTCATTACGCTATTGGCTACATGCGACGGTGCAGCTGTAATTGCTGCTTAGCCCTGACAGTACTGCAGTATGTCCGCCAGAGAAATTATACTGTGTAATTAATTGAGCCAACATAACACGGTTTACACTGGCCTCTTTTTCAGCTGGATGTGTAATTAGAAAATGTGATAAATACAGACCAGAGAGAAAGTGTAAACAAACAAGAGTAATGAGGAAGAAGCTCAATGCTATATGAGCCATATGAAGTTTAAACAAAATGGTCATATCTTTCACAAGTGTTCATTCAATTAAAAAAAAAAAAGAATTACTCAAACGCTCCACATCATTTGTTCAAAGAGGTCCTCTTGATCAAAGGCATAACAATTGAGAAATCATTTAAGACTCTAATGAAAGTTATTTATGCATTGCAAGCTAATGGAACCAGGAATTTCAATGATGGAATATTTAGATGATTTCCTGAGTCCAGAGTGCAGTGGATCCTTTTGTATAATCCTGTCCTCTTGTTCATTGTAAGCTACTAACCCCAGATCAGGGGAAGGCCTGTGCCATAAAAGAGTGAAAAAATCAATGCTAGAAAATTGCACCTAACAAAGGTAATTGTGCATAACCCCTCTGGAATCTAATGCATTGTCTGTGATGAATTCCTGCATCCTTCTTTAATATAAAATTTAATAACTTTTTGGTTTAGTTCATAACAAACAGAAAACTGTGCTAGAAAGCAGAGATTTTGTTTACAGATTCATTGAGTCTACATTTAAATCTATCTCTATCAATAAGGGCTTGAGTTAAAAAGACTGGTGGAGGAATGAGGAGAGGAGTGAGAAGTTTTTCTGTGTTCAGCATCACATTCTGACCCCAATACATTATCCCACATTTCTGATTCTCTCTCATCTTATCAGCTCGAAAGTTACAACGTGTTTTGAAAGAAAAATTTCTGGCTTCAATTTGTGACCTCAACTTCGTGTCTTCATTGAGTAAAAGCAATGTGTTGGGAACAAAATTTTGGTTGTCTCTTTTTGGTTTTCATCACTCATTCAATACCATATGGGGATGATGTAATATTTGGGGAACCCTTTCTTAGTTTTGAAGTTGTGAAGATCTGAGGACTTGTGTCATATTTATCAACATTGACTGTTAAATGAAAAACAAAAGACTTACTGGTCTTTTTTTTTTGTTGCATTTTTAGCATTATTATTTAGACCTAAAAATATATTATTAGTAATACAATATTCTATATAGTAATAGAACAGAACACTGTTTTGGATAGCAGCGGTACTTAAGCAAATCAGTGAAGACTGTTTTCTGTATTCAAGCTGAATTACATAATTGAGAATTGAGTAATCCAAATATTTATTTGCCAAAGTACAGTATAGTTTCGTAAAAAGATCTTTTATGGGACCTCTGTGTGTATTTGATGTATTTTTACTTTATATAAAAATTTACATTTATTTGGCCCTGAATGTATGGTTCATTCCTTTGTGTGTTTTGTGCTATAACTACTATGTATAAACAAACAACAACAACAAAAAAAACCCCCATACAAATAAATCACATTTGAATCTTTGTTTCTGAACTGAGTGAAAGTATCACAGCTCTGAAGTTTTTGCTGATACAGTGGCTGAACGCTTTAAATGATCTGAGGTGTGATTGCTGGGGAATAACACAATTTTCTGTGCAAAATGTAAAAAAAAAAAAGAATACCATCTCTCTCTGAGCTCAACTAACAACTGATTTTGGTTCTAATTGTACATTTGTTGTATTAAGAGAAAGGAAGAAAATGTGACTGCAGAGCCAAGCACCTGCAGGCCAAGTGATGTTTACTGCAGCATCTCCAGCTGGGTAAGGATATGACTCACACTGAGTAAGGTACCGCTAAACCCACAGCTCGTGTTCTACGATAAGGGGACTCCAACTATGGGCAGACCAAGGGTCAGGCTCTGATTCATCCTGAGACACCAGCTATATGCAGACAAAGGGCGCCCTGCCTCTGTGTGAACCTGGATGGGAACAGTTGTAATGAGTGGCGTAGCTGTTATCTCAAAACTGTTTTACACTGGACTCAAGAAACGGTACAAAACTATCGATCTGAATTGCTCGTTTGTGTTGTATTTTAAGATTGCACATGGCAGAGACTCAAGTATCAAAAACCTTGGATTTTACTATGCTGTGTTTATAGTAAATTTGTTTTCTAGGTTTTTGCATGAATTTGACAGCTTTGCCCCCTACATACGTCTATAATATATTGTTGGAGCACCAAATGAAATAGATATGCAACACTTGAAGCCAATTTACTCAAATAATTGGTGATATAAACATATATAAAAAAAAACAAAACAAGCAAAAGAGCCTCTCATGACAATGAATTTGCATAATGGCTACACATGTAGGTGCATTGTGGCTATTAAACAAGTACATTGATTCTTATTGTGTGAGTATTACATAAATTCTATAAGCTGTTGTCAATTGGTTATTAAATATTTGCAAACATACATGTAGTATATACTTGTAGAACAACATTCAGTAATGACCTAGTAATTACAAAGTAGTTAAAGGAGAGCACCGTCAGATGAGACTCTGCCATGTTCAGTCTCACGTTTGACATGTGATTCCTTTTCGAATCTATGTCAACAAAGGACAAAAATGAAATAAACACTCTCCTAATTACTGACATGTGCCTTTTGATTTGAAAGTTTGCAATGTACGACAAAGTAAATGGAACTACTTTTAGTCTCTGGAGCTCTCCTTATGTATGCCCACTTCTGTTGATTTGAAAGTAATATTCTTGTTTAATACTGCATTGAAGGGTAAACTGAGTGAAGTTCAAGTTCCTACTTAACACAGATAGAGGTTTGTCAAAGAAGATGATGTTCTTATTTGCATCTTTGTTTTTTTTTTTTTTTTAAGTTTTACTAGCAGTAGTTTCTTGATTGCTTAAAAAATTACACAGGAGTCAAACACAGGGTCAAACACAGGGTCAACTTTGAAACACAGGGTCAACTTTCTGTTGATCACAGAAACACAGAAGTACAGTTATTAAGGACACCTAAAACAAACTGTGGCCAAATTTGTTGACGCACACACTTCCTTCTCAATCATATTTACATACTCAAGCACAAATGTCAAAGGCGAGAAAGTGGAATACACGTTCAGGGAAACCTAAACACCCAGCTACCTAGTGCCTTCCAATCTGTGAGAAGTTTCTTTTTCTCTCTCTCTCTCTCTCTCTCTCCTTTTTTTTTCTTTTAGAGAAGCAAAGGCGGTTCCCCCTCAGCGAAAACATAAATTGATTGCGGCAGTTCAAGTATCTCCTGCAATCATGGTGTGAGACATTGGCTGATCTGATTACACCGCTGCCACTGATGATCGTGAAGTGTGCTTGAGCACCATCATACCAAGTGCAGGTGCCCCAAAAGAGGAGTGGCACAAGAATAAAGGCAGGGGGTGAAAAAATGGCTTTGTAATCTCAATGAATGTGAAGACACAAACTCTGAAGTGGTGAGGAGAGAGAGGGAATTTGTCAGTTTCTTGGCCCTACTAGCAAGACTTTGAAGCAGAACCAAAGGCGCTCTCAATTTCTAAAGGTGTTCCTCACTTTGATAAAGCTGACGAATATCTGGCTTGTTGAATTTATTCATATAACACTCAAGCATTCGACTGTTACTTACTCAAAATCAGTGCATCTCGACCCAGTCCATTCAAGAGCGTCTAGCACCTTCAGCACAGCAGAGGCTCGATGATTTGTCCAACCTAAGCAGGTTTGTGGGCTTTAAGTCTAAAATGTGTCGAATGATTGGGGAGCTCCTGGAAACATAGGTATCTTGAGAACGAGTGTAACTTCCATATATATATATTTTTTTAAATAATGGCATTTAGCATTTATCTTCTAAGCTTTCCCTTTGGTTGTCTCTGTAAACATGCTCAACAGGAGCTATCAAACATCAACAATTCTCTAGTGAGGATGAGAAAATGGAGTTGAAAGGGTTTTTTTTTTTTGCTTGTTTCCAGTGTTCTTATTGTTTTCCTTATTTAACAAAAAAGTGCACGGTGACGTGATAGGTGTGTGTGTAACATATGTATTGACATATATGAAATGAAAAATTTGTAAAGAAATTAACAAATATTTGGATTCAGTACAAATTCACTAGAATCAAAATGGTTGCTGTAAAAAAAAAAAAAAAACAACCTACCCAAAACTCATTAGTGCATAACTTTTTCAGTTGACACAACTAGTTTGGGAAAATTCAATAATTTGTTTAAGGAACTGAACAATATTGTAAAATGACAGTGTTGGAGAGCAACCATACTGCTTTTCAGAAGTGTGGGGTCACTGGCAGGTCAGTGGAATTGGCTTTGTTAGATTACTGTGGCTAAACCAATAATGGGTTATGGCTAAAATCTTTCAGTTAACCATTGTAGCTACAAGTCCAATAAGAAAAATGCCCTGTCTTAGCCATAAGATATCAGACATTGTTCCAGATAATTTAATATGACATAAAATTGTTTTAGGCCATTGACAGTTGCCATTGGCTTTTTACAGAACACAGGTGAAGAACAATGGGAAAAAAACTGATAGTTCTAGGTACCAGTAACTGAAATAAACAGCAAATGCATGGAAAAAACAGTAATGCTGGCTGACAGCTGATAGCTACAGCTATATTGACAGTACCTATGTGAATATCAGTGAGGTACGGTAAAATGTGGTTACAGTCATTACTTATCATTTGACAAAGATAGACAGTGCAAACAATGTTTCAACATAATTCGTTGGTCTAAATGGCCTGACTGTATTTGTCTGTTGACTAGCTTTAGCTGAGCTGACTGGTAGACAAAGCTCAAGGTGATACTGTTGGGTCACAGCCTGTTCAGTCTTAAATTTTTAATCTGAGACCAAATCATGAACACCATAAATAAATAAAAAAAAATGGTCTCAGAATCACTGAGTATCAGTCTTTGGGCCAGAAATCAAAGAGTATGAGTTAGCAAATTTTGTTTGTCAGTAACATTTATGTATGGGTAAGCGAAAGAGAGAGCTTAAAAAACAGATGTGAAAACCTGGGAGTCTGGTCATATTGCTGGAACACAACCGGTGTGCAAGCATTTAAAATAAAAAAATAGGTATGGGCTATTTAAAATAATTTACTTCACAGAAAGATGAGGTAATGAAAGGTAATGAACTCTGCTAAATATGCACTTTTTATATATTTTTTGTATGTCTATATAATTATCCTACGATTAATTTAAAGTTCCTCTTTTATGCAGTATTCTGTAGATAGCCAACACATAATGAGAACAGAGTGTGAATGCACTATGTATAATTTTGTGAGACCACATTAAGGGCAGCAGTAAGGTCCCCTGGATAACTCAGAGAATGCAAAAACAATGGGAACAGCAGAAATATCAGCAGGCCCATTTCAGGGGCCATAAAAACAGGGCAGCAACAATGGCCATTAAATCACACTGGGCCTGCAGCAAAGTGCACTGGAAGCATTTTAGACTCTAAAGAACGGCTGTAAATCTGGGTAGTAAGGGCAGTAAAAACCTCGCCAGGGCATTGAGCTACCTCTTCTGGGTTTACCACATGTCTCCTTCCCTGATTATCTATCAGTGCCTGGAGTATTTTTAAGTATTCACACTGAACTATGATGCAGTATGTCAAGATTTTCCCTAAGTAAACAAAACTATAAAAAAAAAACAACAACAACAAAAACTTGTTACTTGTTAATAGCAAGTGACACCTAAAGGTGTCATGACTTCTTCATGCATCTTCTGTTTTTTTAGCAGCCCAAGTAGATCATTCAAATATGAACTGCAGATTAACACATACTCTCATATTTTTTGTCTTGGAATGATACACAGTTGAGTACATTTAAGTTATTGTATTTGTCAATTGATTACGGAAAAATCCTAAACAACATACACTTGCTAAAATGTATGAATTAGGAATATGTTTCTAAAAATACATTAAGTAAAATGGATAAATATTGGTGAATTATTTAAAATTGAATGTATAATGAATGAAAAAAAAAGACTTCATGTTTTCATTGTGGTTTTTCAGCCTCTTTTTTTTCTCACTTTCATTTTCAAACCCCCAAACCTACAAAGTCCTGACAGCAAACCCAGTCGGACAAAGAAAATTTTGTAGCAGACTAACGATTTTAGTTTCACCATACTTGGCTCTCTCTAGTGGAATGCTATGTGAAGCCAGTCTACTTGTTGTGTGGTCACTGTCTTTCTCTACCCGAACGATACCGTCCCCTGCCTTCTCCTGTCTCACCTTTACAGGTTGCTCTGATTTAATGCTTTTCTTTATGAGATGTCTTGGCCTGACAAGTTTTGTATTTGATGTCAGACACCCCTCTCAGAGTCCAACTCATCCAAATTCTGTAGGATCTCCAACAATGCCTTGGCAGCCATAAGCTTGGTGCATCTTGCACTTGTGTAGTGTTATCGAATGATTATGAATCGCGCCTTCCCTCAGTCGGCATCTGTGCAAGTCCCAACACCACATAATAAAATGATTAGACTGCCCATAACACTAGATCTACATTTATAATACTAATAATGCATGATTCGGTCTGAAATATTTGTGAAATAAAAGGAGAGAAATAACAATCTGAGGATGAGTAGCATGTTTTTGATGGGTCTTGATGAGAGAGAAACACAGTCCATGTTTCTGTATCAACACCGACTGGCGTATTTGGCATTGAGGTACCAATATGTACACTGTACCATTTTTCTGTTGCAGTTCTAAAATGGAAACTAATTGGGCATCTAAAACACAGTTATTTAGGAAAAGTCATGGAAGGTGTTCAATGTAGCAGTGCATTTTATGTTTTATATAAAGAATTAATTGTAAAATCAATTGCAATTGCAATTTTTGTGTTAATGACCTTGCAAAAAGAAGTTTCTGTTCTACCTTATAGGTACAGACTAAGATATTAAACTATATCTTAGTCACCCTTTAATCTGCAAATGCTGGACAATTCATCTTGATGTAGATAACAGTACACTGACATCTAGTTTCTACCTCCGTTACCGTGAATGTTTAAAATGCACAAAACTCTCCTGATTTGTCTTCTCATTTGTCTAATGATTTGCTGATTGGCTGATAAACCACAGAATTCACCTGGATGTTGGTTTCTAACCATGTTGGTAGCATGTCCTCACTCTCTTTACCGCTTCTTACATGAACAAAAGTATACAAATTTCTACACATCAAAATTTGAATATATCAGTCTCTAATTGACCTACGGGTCTCAAATTTATTAAACAGCTACTACTTATGGTATGCTACCACAGGCTTTTCCTCAAAGCAATTGTAGACTCAGATCCCTTAAGTGTTGGCTTGCAGCTCTAGTTAGTATTGTATTTGAAAGCCTTATGACAGGTTTGTAATTGAACACTGAAATGTGATGTGTACGAACTTCTCCAGGCAAGAGACGCGGGATGAGGAGCTTATGCAAAAGCCAGTACGGTTACTCAGGAAACCCGTGGTGGGAACCTGATTGTAGTTCTTTTATTGAGATTGGTGGATGGATCCAGAGCCTGTGTTATTTTACAATGGGCAATCTGAAGTGCAGACAATGCCTCCCCATTTTCCGCAGGAGTCAAAGTGACAGCAGAAATGCTCTAGCAAGTTCCCGTTGCGTGTGAGCATGAATCACCTCTGTCACCAATATCATCATTAGTGCATGCGCGCTCTCCATGAGCTCGTTTATCTGTGAAATTGTGTAATCCTTCGAGAGGTTGCCAAGAATAATTTCATTATCTCTCTAAATAGCAAAATGAGACGTTACCAGTTCTCTTAGAGCTTTAAATCCTTTGCCCGCCAAGCACCATTTGAAAATAAAACGACTTTCTGTTGTAAAACCACACACTTTTACTTGAAGAAAAACAGCTTTAATGTCTGCAGTGACCCAGTACTCAAGCGGTATCAAGTCAAAATACTGCCACGGTTGTGCAGTCCCATTAATGCAAATGTATTATTAACATAAATGCTAAATGTAGACCCTGTGTGGAAAAATGACAACATCCACTCAAACAGTGTGTTCTCTTATTAGAAGTCTAGTCTTAAATCTGTCAACAGAGGAGCGAGTGGGTGGGAACAAGGCTTGAATCAGACTGAAAGGCTTGGATGATCACAGAATGGCAGTTTGCAGTGCTTGTTCACCCATTTGGATATTCTGCTTACATTGGTTTACTGTTCTTAGGTGTGGTGATTTGGTTGTGAATAAAATTTTTCTGCCCATCATGCACAATTAAAGCCCTTTAGCCATCTTGACATAACCTTGAAAGAGGAATATTGTTTGTAGCTAAAATTTTAACTGATTCATAATTAGTTTTTAGTTCTACCTGAGGATGAACAGTTCTTTAATTAGAGGGGTCTGAACTCAGTTACATTTTGTGCACAAAATGGGATGTTTATTCAGTGCTTCCATAGGAAAAATTTGTTGGGGCCACTAACTGTGCACAAAGTATCCTAAATATTGTGTGTTGGTCTTAAACACTGATATTTCCTCAAAAAAAAAAGAAAAAAAAAGGGAAGCTAGTTGTCAGGTTGCCCTGACAAACTACTCAGACAGCGAAAGTTATCATTCAAGAGAAATGACAAGCGGGATTGCGACGCTCAGCTGTGAAAAGAGCAAGAAATGGACTGGAAATAAAATGCACAAAATGCACGAGTCTTTACAAGCTCTTCTCTCATTTTTTTTTTTTTTTTACAGTTCTGACCTTATAATGTCACAATCTGGGTTTTGATAGATGTGTTAAGTACAAAACAAAAAGTGTCAACTGCGAAGAGCACTTAAATGTTTCCAGAAACCTAAACAGCTCAGGAAGTTAAACATGTGTTTGAATATGTGGAGGGTCTCTCTGGTCCACTGTATATTTGTGAGGATGTTTTCCATTGTAACTGCAAAGCAAGTTTAAAACACTGAATTTGTTGCCATCAGGTTTTTTCTTTTTCTTTTTTTAAACACTACTGACATTTTAACTCTAACCAGTTTTAGAAATACAGCATCTGTTAAATACAACAGAAACATGACAAATGTTGACAAAAATAACCACATTGTAATAAATTAGAAACAGTGTTACTTGTTTTTTTTTTTAGATAAAAGAATTGTAAGATATAAGGAACTGTAATTATAAGTCTCAATTGTGTTTGTGAGAGTAAAATCTAACTTTTCAACTGAAAGTATTATATCAGTATCAGAGAGGTTTCAGAAGCACATTACAATCTCAAGCACTGGGCAAATCTTCAAAGATGCATAGCAAGGAAAGAGGAGCTGGAAACAAACTCAAGAAACTGATTAAGGTTGTTTTTCACTATTTTTAGCCAGCATCATCTAAACATGATTTAGCTGCCCCAGATCATAGAGTTTAATGCATTGTTACACCTTCACATTTGCTTGTTAAATCCAACAGCATCTTACGAAACTAATGAAACCCAGTGCACCAGAGAAATGAATTTGGAGAATTAATCAGAGAGAATATGCCAAGAGGAATCTCAAAGCAGACCAAATGCAGAGATTTCCCTTTACGAGAATAGAATTAAATTCTCAAATAAAAGGTTACCTCTACAGATATCATAAAAATGCTACCAGTTGTTGCTAGTTGAATAAGGTTAGATCCTAAAGCTTCCAAAGGGTTTTAGACTCCGGAGATGCATTTTGTATTAGGCACAAGCAGAGATATCCAGGCTCCAAAAGCCATATTTCACCCCTTCAGAGTTCAAAGTGTGGTAGTTTCTTCCCGTCAGGGGGTTTATGGAAGGCTCAGGCACACAGATGTCCAGTCCGTGTCCACCCTTCTCTCTACAACGTGCAGGCAAACACAAATAGTAAGCGTGTAATCATCCAGAAAGCGCAGAAAAAGGTAACTAACCTTAGCCCTACCGCAGTGAATTACAATCCCCTACTAATGTAGCACATAATGACTGCTTTCGAACAATTTCTGGCCTGTGCATTCATGTCACTGAAAATTTCACAGAATGTGCATCCGTGTGTGATTTGGAGCCCGTGCATAACCCACAATATACTGAAATGCTACTTTGGAATGACCCCTCTGGCGTTGGCATTACTCACTACATGGTGATTCAGGCATAGTTACTTTTCTAAAAACATTTTAGCTACCTTTTTACCACTTTCTTTTTTATCACTTTGTATTTACAGTGTTTGACTGATGCCTCCAGTGTGTAAGAGTGAGGTGTTTCCACACGCAGACATGTATCACTGGAGTCAACAGGAAGGAGATGTCTTTGCTCGGGCAGACCCCTGGGACGAACGTCGAAACAATCAGACCAATCATAGCCATTGTGTAACAGTAGGGTGGGTCACTTCACGGGGCAAGAACATATGCTTTCATAACGGCACTCCGTCCACGCTAATTAGTTCTTTTCAAGCCGCCAAACTGCCAAAAGAGCCTCTCAATCCAGATAAATCTCCACTGCACAGAGAAGTGCAGGTTACGCTTAAATGCTCTCTCATTATTGCTCCTCACTCAGCCTATCGAGAGCAAACAATGGGCCACTCAGGCAAAAATCACACTGTTTTCCATCATCCAATCAATGATTCGTCTCCGTCTTCAGGTACCATTTTCTTAAATTGTTGGTTATTCGTTCCAAGCTGTCATCCTCTAAAAGGGAAGCCCAGCACTGGGACCTGAAAGCTTTGGTTGAGATCAGTCTGGCTGAACAGCACACTGGCTCTGTAGTTTCTTCAGTTATATCAATGTCTTCTCCTGCATTATATTCTTTTAGGTTTAAATGTGTGGTTGAAAAGGATGTGCTTTCTTGCTGAGGCAAACCTGGCAAAAAAGGAACTGATATTCATTTGTAGATGAGCTGACTGAATTCATTAAGGCTGTCCATGGTAGCTATGGTAGCTTTGCATGTGGTGGCGACATAAAAATAAAAAAAAGAGCAGCGCAGATGAAAGGTTTCCCCTCGAGGACTGTTGTTTAATGTAAAAGCAAATGAGGAAGAGACCACATCGCACTCCTGCGCAAGCCTCTGATTGGGAAAGGCCACAGAAACCCCACAACCCCACATCAGCATGCACAACACACTCAGCTTAATAAAGAAGACCTGGCGCTTGTCAAAAAAAAAAAAAAAAAAAGCCTGTCTCCTTCAGTGTACTGAGCATTGCGTGATAGCGGAGAGGGAGGGGTCCCTTTCTCTGCATCAGAATGATTCAGAGGAGGGGGAGAGGGAGAGAGAGAGAAAGAGAGAGAGAGAGAGACAGAGAGAGAGAGGAAAAGAGAGATGTCAGTGAAAGATGCTCAGTGCTGGTAGAAGATAGCATGGATTATTGAGTTGTGGGTGATAGGTCAGGCAATTGTCACAAGTTACTGCTTCATCTTGATCCCTACGATGATAAAAGGTCAGTGCTCGTTTACATCATAGGTCAGCAACACACGCCACAGGAAAATGGATTTCATTGCATGAAGATTAAGACTGTGTGACTGGTCATTATGTTATTTCAGTAACGTTGATGATGTAGGTGTAAGCAAGCAAACCAACATTTTTACAAGTACTTAAAACACATTCAGCATCTGTGCTGAAATTCCTATCCTTTTTTTAATCCTTCTACAGTTCTCCAACACTTTCCCCTTGAGCAAACTTGAACCCTTGTTTGAATATCACTGATTGTTAAGGAGCCTAACTCAATGACACAGTACCGAGTAAGTGCAGCCCATTCTAAGCATAGAAAACTGAAGATTAAGGGCCTCAATGCAAACAAAGCCCAAACTGAAACAAAAGAAAGAGAATCAATGAAAAAGCCCCGAGAGATCTCAGAGACAAAAACAGCTGAGCAACTCATTGCAGACTGGAGTGAATTTGCGTGAAATTTGGCAGAGATTGTAAAACCAGTAAAGGCCATATCTTATCACCTGACATTAATGTCAGTTGACGTCTGGAGCAGAAGACTCGGCGGCCAGACGGCACTCACCTCCTGCTTTCTGTCAGTCATTCTGGCCCCGGGAGCTTTTAAGAGAGCTGAAACTACACTCATTCTGCTGATCTAAACAGCTATTCAGTCTATTAGTGAGAGGAGTTCCGGGTGATGGAATTTGGCAATACATAATTATTGGACAACAGGGCTGTAACAGAAATGGACATTTTTTATAGTTGTGCTACCATGGCATTGGGCCACTATTTACAATAGCACTATTTTTTTTCCTACAGTGAGAGCCCTGCAATGTCTCCAGACTAAACATTTGAAGTATGCATAAATAGGAAGTGATTCCAATGGTCAGAGACACAGAAACACTGAATTTTGCCTAATGTGACTCTGACAACTATGAAAAATAATGAATGAAATGACAAATCTTATGAACAATGACATATAGTGCATTTAGGGCAGGGCAGTGATTAAGCCAGATCCGTTCGCTAACCAAAACTGAAGCATTATCTCTTTGTCGTTTTAAAGTGGAGCAGCCCGACCCACTCCCTACAGACAGTGATGGAACAGTGGGGTAGACTCCTTTAACTGCAAATATGTAATTCATAGCTTGTCCTGTGGACTTGGGCTTCCTTTTTTTTTTGCCAGCCCTGGTCTGGTGAGATAAGGGTCCAATAAAAGTGCATTTAATATTTTTTCCCAGTACACCAATGGCCCACTAGTTCAGATGAATGTTGAGGCAGCTGTAGTGAGTAGCCGAGACAACAGAATGGAGCAGAAAGGGAGTAATGAATCTGCGAGCACATCTCTGAGATGATTGTGTTAGGGTGCTGGATCACAGTCCTCTGATGATGTGGACAGTGGATGGAAGTGAGGACGAGGGGTGAGCACATTTTTCTATCCTTTCTACTAATAAGAACAATCCAAAAACTGTCTGCCTCTGATCTCCAGGAGCGCCACAGAGTTGCAATAACTTAATCTGCCGCGGTACATGATGGTATGATTGCTGCCTTCCATCTTTCTATCGCTCTCCTTTTTTTCTTCTTCGTAAACTATAAATGGCGTTTGTGGCCTTGCCTTAAAAAAAGGCCACGGCCATTATTTCTGTAATGGATTCGTCACAGCTTGGCAGAATATACTTGTACCACCTTGAGGAATAAATAATAAATTACTACTTGCATATCTGAAAATTGATGACAGAGTAAGGCCTATCTTTAAGCTCAGAAAGATCAACATCCAGTGTGTTTCATTACAGTGATGAACACTCATTACAGTGACTGAAGTACTGACAAGTACATTACACCAGGAAGGCGACAAGAGCCTTGGTTTGCAGTTTATGTAGCCTCCATTTTATATTTGACAAAACATTACGTGAGCAGGAGCTTACAAAACCTGAATCCAATTGTTCAGACATAGCAGTTATGGAGAACTTATAATATCCTATATCTGTTCATTCCATTCAAGTGTCCTAACAATGAGAAATGGGAGTATTTAGGGCGCTGGATGACGTGTCCAGTATAGCGGCAGGCAGAAAGTGACAGCAGTTTCGTTACCATTTGGCAAGTGTTACAATAAAATGTTCATTGCTCAGTACTCACTGTGATACATATATTAAACTGCCAAAGCCACAGAGTGACTGTGAGTAATACAGTATATTTAGGATCTGTATTCAAAGGAGAAAATCCTGGCATGAGGAGACAAGCTTTGAGGCGACCTAACATCAGAGGAGCTCTACAGGGATGCCGACTCATCTGCAAGTATGACATCTCATTACAATATTATGTATGGGTATATGAGCAAAAACCTGACAAGGTTGCCATGGAACAAACACTGCCAAGTTTAAATCTCACAGCATCTACAGACCATGACAAAAACATGTGAAACTGTGGGGTAACTCTACAGTTATAATTTCATGTGATATTTGTGGGACAGTGTACGGTGGTATCCTCACTCAAAATCACATTTTCTCCAGCCACCAATCTTCCGTAATTTTGCCGGTCACATCCAAAAAGTGGGTAGGAACCATTCATCAAGCATGCTGTGACAGGTGGAGGTGAGGATGAGGAGGAGGGACTTACCATGGCCTCCTCTGGTGAGGAAGGGCATGCGGTTGATGGCGATGGGCACGGTGCCGTGTTTGTTGTGGAAATGGTGGACGTGGTGTGTGGTACTGAGGCTGGAGGACACACGGGCGCCACCCATTCTGTCTGGCAGCGCTGCCAACAGAACCAAGGACAAGGCCAATTTCCACCAGGTACCCAGGCACACACCCATGCGCGGCCACCTCAAAACCCCATAACTGTATCCCAGGGCTGGGGCTCTGCCCTCAGGCACCACCACCTTCAGTCTGGAGCAAGAAGATCCATATGACAACCTGCCCTTGGCCTCCATTTGTCCAATCCGACTTAGAGAGGTCATGTCAGTGAAGAGTGAGGGCCATGACTTCCATTATCCACAAAATAGTTTAAAATCTCAAGATGTAAAATGAGGGATAAAGTCCCATAGGCAGTGAATGGTGCTCAGAAAGCCCCTAAGGACTTTCCATGGGTTGGCTTCCAAAAGCTTGATAAACTCCTCAAAGTGATAACATGCTCCTCTCAGTATTTTTCTCTCAGGTTGTGAAATCCCCCAAAGACATTTTTTTAGTGTTTTTTTTTTCCCTCCAGAAAAGGTCAGAAGCAATTAATATGAGATGTTGGCTGGTCAGAACTATCAACATCTGAAAAAAATATGCAATTTCAAAAGATGCTTTGATGATTATCAAAGGAATCAGTACATTAAAGGAACTGCAGTGAATAAATTGAGGGAAGTATGCCGCGGGTGACGAGGGCGCTCAGAGCTGTTACTCTTTTTCTTTTTCCTCCTTGATTCTAACGCTATCAGGTAGGACTAATATGCTGTTAAGACCACTCTCCCATGGAGGGTCGCCCCACTACTGCGGAGAGAGAGATAAAACACATCCTAGTGGACAAAAAAAGGATTAATTACCATTGAAGGGGAGAGCAAAGAGACGGACAAAATAAAGAAAGAAAGAGAGAAAAAACAAGACGAAGGCAGAGCAAATGAGGAATAGAAAAGAGTTGATGGAGACAGTTACGGAATAGTACACTCACGATTCCTTATCACCGGAGGACAGAAAGAGTGAGAGGCGAGTGGAGAGAGATCTGCTGCGGCACAGTACAGAGGAAAGAAAAAAAGTAAATAAATAAATAAAGTCTCCTGGCAGCCGCTCGCGCCTTCTCTTGCTCTCTCTCTCTTTCTCTCTTTCTTTCTCTCTCTCTCTTTCGCAGACACACCAGCTTTAGCCTATTCCTCCCAGTCCATTCTGTTCTGACCGAAACTACAAGGCAGGGAAAAAGCGATGCTGGACGTCTCTCACTTCTCTAGAAACATCACAGCCCGCCTGAGCCTGCATAGGCACGCACCGTATTGATCAATGCTGTGTTTCATTATTCCAGTCCTTTCCTTCCTCTTCTTTCTTTCCCCCCCTCTCCTGATCCTCTTTCTTCTTTCTTCTCCTCTAAATGAATGCACGAGACAGTATTCAAGCTGACAATTCCCTGAGGCTCAATAAGGAGGTGCCCCACAGAAGTCGTGGCGTGGACAGCTGTTGAGACGTGGTTGAGCTGTTGCTAAGTTGTTGGGCTGCTATGCTGAAATTCATGCTAATTAAAAAAAAAAACTGAGAGCGGCTGGTCTGGAGTGTCCTTTCCGCGAATCCTCGATGGCTTCAATCCCGGGATGGCGGGAACCGCAAGAGGCAAAAAAAAAGAAAAAACGTAAAAATACGGACCACGGCTGGCAGTTGCGAGCGTGCAGATCAGACCGTGCTGCAGCTTCTCATCTGAAAGCGCACCCAGAGACTATCACAGAGAGAAAGGGAGAGTGAGTGAGAGAGTGAGGGAGAGGGAGCAACGTATCATGTGTATGTGAGAAAGAGGAGAGGGGAGGGAGAGAGGGAGTAAGGCAGGGTGAGAGAGAACAGGCAAACATGGTGCATAGGAACACTTGCAGACATAAAGAGAAGCCAAAAGAGGAAGATTGAAGGGTAAAACCCCTCACTGCATGCGCACATACGCGCCCAAGCTTACAAATTCAAAGCCAAAGTGAGAGAGCTCTTAGGTGCCTTTATCCAGGCCACCAACAGACACATGGTGACAACTGAACGTCTTGCCAGAACCAGGGTTTTGCCGGGCATAGCAAAACCGCAAGCAAAAACTGTATGTGTGAGAAACATGAGAAAAGATGTGGTGCGAGAGGGTAGCGTTTTACGTGTCCTCTCTTTTTTTTTAAACCGCTGCACAGAAGTCACTGTGAGCTGGAAACACACTATGACACCAGATGCAACCAACCCCCCTGACCAAGATAGCAGTGGTTGGTCCCTGACTGCGTTGAATTATTTAGTATCAAGCAAAAATTTAATGATGAGTCTCTGCCTTCCTCTCTTTCATACACATTACAAACACACACTCACAGATGCACGCGCGTACAGATAGCACCGTCCAAATACAAAGTATGAAAAACAGAGGCTCAAGAAATTTGGGTTTCAGATCAAAAGATGAAGATGCCACACAGATAGGAAAGGGGACTTCATACATACACATTTTAATCATACAGCAAACTGCCACAATTTTGATGTCAATGCGCAGTGGGTTAAAGATTATATAGGTATTTCAAATTGCCAAGGTGTTTCATGTTTCATTATTCTGGCACCGAATAATGAAACGGAGCTGCGAAGGTCTGGCTGAGAAGGTCTGGCTAAGCCTAAAGTGTTTTGTAGTCGTCTCCTAGAGCCATTCAGAAAAAAACTGGAGAGAACCGTCTATGAAGAAAAAGAAGGCCGGTTTAAAGGGTTAGGGCTGGGGTTATCAACAGAGAAGCTGCTTAGACTCTTCTCATTTCCAAAAAAATAATCAGAAATGGCCAAAAGAAAGAGAAAGAACTGGAGGAGTCAACAGCAGTGCACAGCAGAGAGCAGTCTCTAAATTTGAAGGAACAAAAAACCCAAATTTACTATTAGTTGAATGACAAATAGACTCCAGAGTGTGAGGGAACATATAATAAATAATGTAGGTTATAAAAGTCTTTCTTTAGAATAGGATTTGAAAAGAACTACTGGGAGCCACGGGAGTTCAGGAACAAGTTCTCTTTTAGATGAATAGAAACTCAAATAAATATCTATTAAAAAACAACAAAAAAGGCTATGGAGTAAATGGAGAAAATTGATGACGGAACCAAGCAAAATGAGTGGGAGACAACAATGCAGCAGGACAATGACGTGAAACCGACTGTTCACTCAATCCAGGTGTTCTTCTGACAGAAAAGAAGTCAGGTATTTGAAAATAGTCAAGTCAACTGCCAGATCTGAATCCTAATAAGCATAAATTTCTCTTAATCAAAGAAGACTGAAGGCAGAAGAGCAGATAAACAAGCAACAACCTAAAGAGAGTGCAGTCAAAGCCTGACAAAGCATTAGTGAAGACTAATAGTGAAGGCAGGGAGTACAGTGAGGTCAGTGGGGCACAAGCCCAAGGCAGTTACTGAAGACAAAGGATCTAATTTTATCGGTGCTTTCATTTACTTTGAGTTACCCCCCCCCCCCAAATATTTATGATAAAATATCATTTCATTAGAAAATGATTTATTATATCTGAACAAAGCAACTGTAACTCTAACTCCGCATGTCCATAAAACTGAAAATCTCTCTTTGAATAAATAGGGTGTGGGTATCACTCCACCTCAGATTGATACAATATATATCTACATATGCATCTGAACATGTAAAGATGCTGTATGATACATGATTCCATATAGCTTTTATGGGTGTATATGAAATCATTTGATAAGTATATGTCAAAGCATTTTGGAACATAAAATACAGTCAAAGTGCCCAAGCGAATCACCGTGCTTCTTTTGACGCATCTTCACATTGCAACAATTTTTGCCCCCCCCCCCCCTCTTTTTTTAACAAAAAACAGGAGTGTCTCCAAATTTTAGATGTCAACCTTGTATTTCAGGCTTTTAGCACACTGAATTTCGCATCTATGTGTCAAATATGTTAGCAAAGTGACAGATGAAGGAAAGTGTTAGATGTACAGTGTATGTTCTTTTGTGCTAAGGGTTGCAGGGATAGTGAATAGCTGAGACAGAAAGATGGACAGATACACAAATGGGAAATGCTTACCAATATGAAATATTTCAAACTGAGATGGGCCAATTCTATCTACATGTCTTCAGCTCTCTTTGCTATCCTCACATCCTGACCAACAATTTCACACATTCCAAATGAACCGGCATGTTCTTTTGAATGGGCAGGTAATTTCAGATTAAGTTACAATGAATAACACACCAAACAGTTCAAAATCCAAAGTTTGGATGCACTTTGTCTCATAATATTGAGGCTTATTTTATGAACTGCTCCCAAATTAAAGACAAACCTCTGAAAGCCTTCAATAATCTGATAAGTACTTTTAGCTGATATCATAGCCTATATCAAAAGCCTTTCTAGCAATTTACCAATATGATATGCCTGTTCTTTACACCCCTAGTTGATAAACATGCTTTGCTTGTTTTGTTGTATCTTTTACACGCTACATTAATAAGGAGCGTGTGCTCTTTTGACAAAGAGCTAATTAATGATATTCCTAAAGCAATCTCAACAAGTAACAGAGATGGATCACGGAAAGGCACGCTGACACAGCAAACCATGAACTTTTACTAGAGGACAAGGGAGGCTTGAAGAGGAGCGAGAGAGCAAAAGAGAGAGAGAGAAAGAGAGAGAGACAGAGAGAGAGAGAGAGAGAGAGAGAGAGAGAGAGAGAGAGACAGAGGGAGAGGGAGAGGGAGAGGGAGAGGGAGAGGGAGAGAGACAGATCGTGCAAGCACATGCATCAGATAAATCACCCATGATAGAGATCTCAGCTGGGACATGCTTGAAAAAGAATGGAGGGGAGGTAGGGAGCAGAAAAGAGCCAGTACTACCTTTCATGGTGACAGAAGGGTAGAACCAAACTGTTACTCGAATTCAGAGATAGAGAGAGAGAGAGAGACAGACAGACAGACAGATAGTTGAGCTGAAAGAGGAAGGGAAAGGGGGCATCCATGTCATGGCAAACAGGGGCAGATTTGATCAAACCACTGTCATGGGAGAGTGGCAGTGGTCAGCTGTGAGGTCAGCTGAACACGGACGCCCTCACATTAGGCTGTAGTCTCAGGACAAGCAAAATAAGAGAGGTCCATATTAATGCCATCAATCTCTCTTTCAACTGGAGACCATGTGCTTTACAGTTTGATAACACATGACTTCACAGGTGAGAGACTTGGCATGGAACACCTGTGAAGGTCACCTAGACTGCACGATGACCTGATTCACTGGTGGGCAGAGTTCCGATGGAATTTTGTTGTGTTCCAAAACAAGTCGTTGGATTAAACCCAAATGCTGTAGAATAACAAGTCTCTATTTGTGTGTCTAACCGTACAGCTGTGACACTGAACTGAAATGATGGATCAGATTGTGAAGACAAGAACATCAAGGATTCGTTTCAGAGAGGCTCATCAGGTCGAGGAGCAGTAGAAACAGCAGAAATGATGGATTAAGAAAACAGGGCTTTTTTTTAATGGACATTGTCCTCTGTCAGATCTTTGAGCGTTGGAGGCATCTAAGCAGTGATGGTATCATCAGGAAATCTTCCCGAGATGAAAGGCAGATATTAATCAATTTGCCATGCCTTGGGGGTTGCACGACGTGAGAGGAGATGATGCTATCTGGGCTAGGCGTGGGAGTGAGTAGGGGAGTTGGGTAAAGCGCTGGTGAGTTTAACCATCTGTTCCCTGGCAGGAGGAGAACCTGGCACTGCTGGCTGCTTTCTCCCACCCAGCGATTGATTCACAGAGAGGAAATTCTTTCAGCACGTGGTGAACACAGCAGAGAATGCAGAGGCAAGCCAAGTACCTTTTCATGGAATTTAGATATGTAGGATTATCTATAATGTGACAAGTTTGGTGTGTGGTAAAACAGATCAGCACAGAATGTTACTAGGTTGTTCCAGGTCTGTCTAAGCAGTACAAATTTGATGAATGAGGTTAATAACAAAAATATCTAAGATATCAAAACTGAAGGACCCCGTAAAATATCTTTAAAATTTTAATATAAAATGGTGTGTGAGACCAGTTTAAGATGTTTCTGTTCAGTTTGAAACATAAAAGAGATTTCTTGTTGTTCCCCTGCTTTAATGCAAAGATTAACTATGGCATACTTTGTGACAGTGACATGTTTTGGTTTGATTCGAGAAGATTGCAGAGAATTAACAGATACGTGAGGAGCGCTTTCTCACTGTAAACATCAGTTTACTATGCAGGTGTGTATTCTGAAATAAGGTCACACCTATCTCAGGCACCGGAACGCCAGAGGTGTTTTTTTTTGTGAGACAAGGTACAGCTGGCATCTCAAAGACCAGAATGGTGTTAACTTGCTATGGAATGGCTGCTACAAGCTAGCGATAGAATTTGATGAAGTTTTTAAATCCAACATAGCAAGATGGTGATGTTGAACTAAGTACATTAGCCGCTTGGAGGAGGTTAGGTGAGAAGATTAATGTGTTGGGGGTTTAGAAGCTACAAACATGCATGAGTAAGAACAGTCAAGGTCAGGTTGAGCAGCTTGTGTACAGACAGGAATTATGCAAACCTTGTTGAAAACTTGACAAGTCGTTATCACATAGACAGTCAGGCATCTGATTTCAGCACGTGAAAAATTGGCATACACAGCTGGGAGAACTTGGATCATGAGAGCGGATGATAGCAGAAACTATATGACAGGTCTGTGTATATTAAAGAACTAACTAGCTATGCTAAAAGATAACTTGTTTCTTTCCACTTAGAACTTAGCTACACGAAAGCACTGGCTTTATGTAAGCACTGGTCCAATTGTGCCTGCCTACCTTTACTAATGGATTTTGGAATTAGTATTAGCTGATGCAAATCCACTTCATGTGAAAACATTGGCTTTACAGGACCATATCAGGGTGATTTGAGGATAAGTACAGTTTTGGTAGGAAGAGACTGGATTTTGTCTTGTACAGTGCAAGAACACATATTCACGTCACCAAATGTAGCCTCGAAGTACCACCGTAGCTGGCTTGATAACCAAGAGTTCCGGATTACAGGATGACAAAGTACTCTGAGGTTTACTACACTTTGAAGTCTACATTTGAGGCTTTGTTTACAATTCTGACTATTACTGACAATACAGCGAATAAATAAACAGAAAAACTTGTGCAAATGGACCTTTGTACTTTCGGTTGATCTGGAAGGTCAATAACTGTAAACAGAAAGGAAGCAGCTTTTTCTAATACGTTATTTTTTTAAAAAATAATGAGAATGTTAGAATGGGTAATAGAGGGGGTAGACTTCACCTCTACTATCTAGCTCCTGGAAGTTCCAATCCAAGACATCTGTTTTGGCCTCTGGGGAGGAAGTAGCAGGATTAATAACAGCACTTTTGGGATAATTACTTGTAATGCATGCCTCTTCTGCAACTAATGGCCTGTGGTTGGAATATCTTCTTGATTTAATTCAACTCAAAACGGCGGCACCTCACGTAGTACTTCTTAAAGTAGAGAGGCGAGATAACATCCACTGAGGGGTTGACCACGGGCAGACGTGCTCATAATGAGGGGTGAAAGATCAAATGCATTTCTCTGACCTTAAAACTGATGAAAAAAAGACGCTTGATAAACTGCCATTCATCAAAAAGCAAGGTATCAGGACAACACATATCAAAATATCTCCACTTAGCAAAGGTCATACAGTATATAGAAACTGTTACTTGTCCAAAGATATGAAAACTGGTGACATGTCTCATGGGACCCATAGTAGATGTAAACTTTGTTAAAAGCTGGAGAAGCTCTAGAGTATTCTAAATGGTAAAATAATAAACAGACTTTGATAATCAGGTGCCACGGGAATTCGACTGACTGATTTATTGAATGGGGATGGATTCACTTGGCATAGACTGACCAGGAATAGCTTTAAAGAGGATAATGAAACGGATAATGAAAAACAGAAATGAGCTGGGTGAGGACTGTTAAGTATAGACCAGGACAAGGTTCATTAACCTTTAACCGAGCAGTGCCAAATAAGCGGAAATGTAAAGAGACAATTTTTCAGAAAAGCCAGGGCAAAGTTTATACTCAAACGTCTTAGAAATAGCTGCTAATTTAACAAAACAACAATACTGCAGGACTTCTGGCATTAGGCAGTGGGCTACTGTAGGAGTGGGTGGCTAAAAAACCTCATTTGAATTTGATACCCAATAATGACATACATGCTAACTGTGAACCAAAAAACACAACAAAGCAAACGTGTCACGTCTAATTTGTGAATATAGAACAAGTTTCTAGCACCACGACAACACCACAGCAGTTTAAGAAAATGTCATCACAAACAACCGACTAACAAGTGTACTGCACTAAACAGTCGCAAAATACTGATGATTATGAGTCTTTGTTGTATACAGTGGAATATAGGATATCAAGTCAACTATTACAACTATTTTTTTTTTCTGAAGGAGGACATTACTAATGTGATATTCTACAAACTCTGACTTTGACAAGTGATTTTCAATTTGCTAATTTGTGACAAAACATACCTTTTTTTTTTTTTAAGACATTTGTGAAATCTGACCCTAACATGATGCAACATTAGAATTCATCTTGATGTCCAAATGAAACTTCGATTATATCTACCGAACACAGCTCTCAGTCGTATTAGACCACCATGTCTTGGGTCTCCTTTCAAGTATTTCAAAGATATTTCATGTAACGGCATTCATTAATATTATACACAGACATTCATCAAGTACTTCAAACTGCTTAAACAACTTTAATTTCGATAATTGCTGAGAGTGTGTTTCCAGTTATCTTTCATATTTTACTGAGCCCCATGAAAAAAATAGCATGTGGTTCCATAGGTTGCTGACTTGTAAACTTATCTATATTATCATGTCTTCTCATCTGGGATTCACAAAATTAACAAGCTCATTTAAATGATCGATTCACATTCCCTTAAAAGACATCTGACGATGTGTCTACGTGTTCAGCAGACATATCCAAATGTTGCTAGGCTGACCTGTGCCCTATCAATCATGCTGGGTGGCAGAAGATGACTGGAGGGCTTGGAGCTCCCTGTGTGTGTGCTGGACTCCAGGTGCCATGGCAAATGAACCCAACCATCTGTGACAGAAATACTTTTCTCCATTATGCGAGCCGTAGAAGACCACCTGTGTGCAAAATCCCAACCCTTTGGTTTGTGTGTGTGTGTGTTTGTGTGTGTGTACCACTCAGAGTAGCAAAGCATTGTAATACTTGTTGGCTTTGGTTTCCAATATGATAACTCAGACTTAGAATTGAAACCCCAAAACTGCAGGATGAGGGAATGGAAGCCCTCAGCATGATATCATGTTACAAAAGCCAATAATACAGTCTCATCCTAACATTTTTTCCCTTAGTGGTAAAGGTGGTAATTAGAAACACCTTGATGACAGGACCTCTCAAGTGAGGACGCCAAAATGCATATGTATTGTAGTAAATTGTTGAAAACAAGACGGCTTGCAGTACCTCTGTTTGAGGTATACATCCACAGGAAGGGTTTGATAATTGGGGTAACTGGGAAGAACACACCAACGAGGAAACCCATATTCTTTTGCTTATATCCCTGAGGTTGAATCTGCATCTAAATCAGATACAAACTAATCTCCTCTATTACTGAAAGAGGAAGCGCACATACTGTGGGACTGAGGCATTGTCTGTTTTTGATTTCCCCTTGATTATATTCCTAATAATTTTTTTCTGGCATGACAGTAATGTTGCATGAGAGGAGTGGACATCTGCTGTGTACAAACGAGAAAGTTGTTGGTAGGACCCTAACATTCAGTTGTGTTTTCTGACATCTGGCTGTCCTTGAATAAGGAAGTCATCAGTCTTGTCACGACTACAGTTTTGCACAGAATCTACCATGACAGTGGTGACACAAAACCACTTGAGTTAACTCTGATTTGATATTGCATTAGTAAATCTTTGTGTAATTGATGTAATAGTTCTCTGCTCAGTCTGTGGCCTGTGGATGGAGCTGGGATGCGGTGAGAGGCATAAGCCAAAGTCTTTCTGTGATTAAGCCTTAGCACACTGTGTATGAGTCTTCGGCTGAATGAATGTTTTACATAAATAAGTTTTCCAGGCATAGCCAGTGGGTGAGTCTTTTTGAAGAGTGTGATCAGTCAAAAGGGGGAGGGGGAGAGGGTGTTTGTATGAGATTATGTAGCCGTGGTTGTACTCAATTAATCAGGCGGGGTTGTTGTGTGATTACGTAGCCTCACTGGAGATATTAAAATTCTGCATACTCAGTGTCGTGTCAAGACTGAGTAGCATGCTATATGTCATTCTCCTTGATGAATCAGTAAACAGCTGTGAGCTAATAACTGTGGCATGAGGATTTTTCTTAAAGAACCTGAGAGCTACTGGATCTATCACTGAACTCTGCGTAAGGGGCCTGTGCCACTGCCACTAGCCACAATCAGAAGATGGTCAGGTGGTGAGAAATTGTGGCTACGTTATCAGGTTTCCGAGAGAAAAGTGAGGTGCATTCTCCACAGTAACATTTCCTGATACCCTTACATTCAAATGACAAATGCTGTTGTTAGGGAGAGCAAACAATCCTTGTTCATTCCAGCTAATTTGAATGGTTTCTGAGTATTCTAACAGTTGTACTCTGAAATTGGCTGTAACAGCTTCAACTGCTCAGACAACTATATCTAATGGCTCAAAATCTGAAAAGCAGCATTTTTGCATACAGTAAACACACATTTGATTAATATGCCAGATTTAATTCATGCAGTCGCATTTCCTCAGTGGAGCAAAATGAATTCTAAATCCATGAGTGCCAAATTAGACTAGGGGAGGGAGCCAGCGTTGATGTTTGAATTCAGATTCTGAAGTAAATTTAACACAATGAGTTCTGCAGTTTGGTCTATGCTGCACTAATCTCACTAATTCAAATTAATCTCGTAAAATACACAACCCATATGCAAATAAGCTGTCAAAGAACATGGATGAAAATGGATCTGAAAATGGATCAGAGAAGAACTCAAGCAACATGATAAGCAAAAAGAAAATGTTATAATACTAGTTGCTGAGACTTGAAACAGATTAATCTCATATATCTGCCTCAAAATGAGATGCATTAAAAAGTCAATAACCCAAGCATCCGGTAATGAGATGTCCTGAGAACATGATATCTGGTGGAGCTGAAGTAAAAACCATCTTAATAACCCCTTTCAAAAGTGAGATAATTTTTTATGATGATACTGTGACTAAGGAAGTATATCACAATTATAAATGAGAACCTAACGCAGCCTGTGGCTGAGATAAATTTATTGACTGATTCAAGAAATCCTATCAAGATGAGAGAATCTAGAAGAAGCTAGAAGGCAAATGAAAATATGAATTATCTGACAAAATGATTTCAAGACACTTTCACACCAAAGGAGTCGCTACAGTTAGTATATTTCCTAATGACCAGACCAAGTCCATGAAGGGAAAGACCAAGTTCCATGAAGGGAAAAAAAAAGCTATTGTAACCGCTTATGCGCACATAATGGTGATACACTAGTAAATAATATTTTTCCCATCCTTATTGGCTGAAAGCCTGGCCATGTTATCAGCTGAAAACGTAAAGGAGCCAGGGCTGAGCTAGGGTGGAGACAGAGGCAGAGCAGGCAGGTTTTTTTTCTCTACCCCCTCTCCTTCCCCCGTACTCCTTCCGGAAGCAGAGACGCACCATAGAGGTGACAAACACAAACCCATCTGGCAAGATGGCCAAAGAACTGCTATCATCTCCATAATGGCCTTGTCTACATCATAAGGCGCATGCTAGTGGAACTAACCAAGACATCTCCGCATTGCAGTGTAGTGGAAAACAGATGGTGGCAGGCGGAGGAGGTGGGGGGTGGGTAGCAGGTACAATCCTTTATGTCACCGGTTCAGTACCAAAACATTGGAGAAAAAAAAATGGTCATTTTCTACAAGCTATTCGGGAAACGGGAGATAAACTGGTGACCTAAGGAAGACATTTCTGGGCGTGTCAGTAACAGAACTGCGAGTGCTGTGGAGAAGCTCATTCATAATCTGTCTGAGGAGATCAATGTTAATGCTAACACTGCTATGGGGGGGTGGGGGGGGGGGGGGGGTGGAGGTAGGGGGGTGGCGGCGGGGGGCTGACGGACTCTAAGAGAGCCCATTCATCAGACACCCACAGTGGACCTGGTGGTAAATAAGCATTTCTCTTAGGCCCCAGGGCTTTGCCCTGCGTGCTCAGTCCAAAATAAGATAGATCCGTTTTATATGCTCCAGACGCTCCCTAATGATGAGACGATGAAAATGGGAAAGAAAACTGTTTCCTGGCTGTGTCCTCCCTGACTTGTAGGGCGACCCCTTTGCTTTGGCAATTGTTCGTGCGTATCTGTCAAAAAAAAACCCCAGCGGCATGAGTAAGCCCTATTCTGATGTTAGACAGTCTGCACGCTAAACATTAGGCAGAATGACTTTGGCAACTGGAATGCAGCTTGACTCCTGGTCACCTTCTTGCGCCAGGTTGATGGACACTGTTCATCGAAGTGGGACGACTTGCCAGACAAAATGCCAGGGACACCGGAGACTCGACACGCTTGGTCTCCCCGTCATTTCTGGGCTGTCGATAGGTGACGGGCAAGGGTATGAGATATAGGTGGATTTGAAACAAAGTGTACGTATGTGTGAAAAAGCTCTTTCCAGGAGGACGTTGCTGGGGGGTTGAGTGAGTCAGATTACTTGGAATATCGCATAAACACATTAGCTCACCGATTAAAGTGAGAGCTGGGCTCTCCCTCTGGGCTTTGCCCTCTGAAGTGAGAGGAAACGAAAAGGACAGAGAATGAGTGATTCACTGGATGGGCTAGGGAGACTGGCAACCAGTGCTGCAGCTGTTGAAGAGCAGACCGATGCTAGTGCCCACTGGGCAGGTTTCCACTGGTCTCTGCACGACCTCGCTTTTCTGTTTGCCTCAGATGTCAGCAACTAATCCTGGCCATGCCACTTCCTGTCAACAGCATATCGTTGATGCTTAGTGGATATCACATGGTTGGATATTTTTAAACTGCGGCCTGGAGAGAGTGTCTCCTCTAATCATGACCCAAATTAATGACGTGTGTTTGTTTTTGCATGTGTGGGGTTTTTTCCCCCTTATTAACTTTAACCACTTTAAACAAACATGTTTTGAATTTAGACTGTTTAAAGACAGCTGGATATTTTCAATCATGTTCTTTGTTAGGAATGCTGACATTACCTCTATAAAAAACAAATGTCTTATCATTTAAAGAATAAAGGAAATTAAGAACAAATAAAAGACCAAGAGATTAAACTAGGAATTGTTTTTGGTTATTTGCACAACATGGGCAAGGCTGACTGTACCTACAGTCACATGACCACTGTTGAATGCATAGTAATATTACGGAGGCCGAAATTGTAAAGGTTAGTTTCAACACATCCTGTATATGAATTTAACACTCTGGTAATTCTATGATCATGTGAAGAAGATTTAATCTTTCAATGCATGAATTTGTTGAAGTGAGATATATTATACAAGTAAAATACATAAACACATGAGGATTAAGTCAGGGGGTGCCGTCCTGTTTTGATTTTGACTGTTATGGCCTGTAAAGCCTTAAACTTCAGAAGGAATCCACGAAGCTCATGTCACTGCCTTACAGATGAATTTATTTTTGTCTCAGAACATCTCTTGCTGTCTGTGTTTGGGGGGGGTGGGGGGGGCAGCGCTATCCGAATCAACAGCTCATCAGAGCCCATTACCGGACTGACTGCCAGGTAATTATTAGGCTCTGAAATTAGATTTGACCACTAAATTGAGTAATCAGGCATTAAGAGTAGCTCATAAAATAGAATGGATGTGAGTATACATCAGTTTGATGACCCCTAAGGAATAATATCAGGACCACGTAGTTCTGAGCTGCCTAATTCAAAGTTTAAGTGCTATTTGAAACTGTGCTTCAGTGCGACGAATGTGCCTGTCAAAAGGTAAAATGCCATAAAGATGTGTACAGTTTTATGGTACAGTTTTAGTGAACACAGAAAATGTACGCTTTTCACTCGCTTAATCCACCAGAGCAGCAGAGGACAGAAACATGTGTACTTGAAGACAAGCCTTCAACAGCAACAAATTCCCACTTGCTTTTATATATTGACTGACATCTTCACAATAAAAGTGACTGTGAGATACAAGTATCCAAGGTAAAATCGCTATATAGTGATTATAAAGAGAGGTGCTGAGCTTTAAGACGACAAAAAGACGGACACTAAAGGATTATTCTGAGGGAATCGTTGAACCTTCATCCACATTGGTCAGTAGGCAACGCTGATGCATTGCATTTCCCCCCATTTGATTGGCTAACCTTGTTTGCAGTTGCCCCGAGATGCTATGAATATATGATGTCTGTGATCAGGACATCCTATGGGCAAAGCGTTTGTGCTGTCAAACATTAGAATTCATTCAATCCGGCCTCAATTATTTTTATTCTTCATTGGAATGAATAACTATGACATTGAAAAAACCCTGCATGTGGCTGTCTCTCTCTCTGTTTATTTGTCGCTGTAAGTGGCTCTAAGGCTTTTTAATGCATAAATGACCTAAAGCTTTGTCTGCTGTAGTTATGCAGAGATGAGAGAAGCAACTGGTCAGACATGTTTATGAATTCAGCATCTAAAAAGGACTAGATTAGAATATTGTTCAAATACAAACTTCCATTAATGAAAATTCAATACTACAACATCTGCGGTTCAGTGATTGTGATGTAATTACGAAGAAGAGTTTTCTGATACGTCCATTGTTATACGCACATAGCTGCTTTTGTTTCGAAACCGCCAAAGTGCCGGTAATTGAGTTATGGTAACGATTGTTGTTGGTGGTAATAATACAAAATCTTGAAAACAATTTAAGGGCAAACATGAGAAAACAAGATGAAATACCCCAAAACAAGGAGAGATTCCTTGTGGTTCCAGAGAACCACACAGCAATTGAGCTGCCAGTCTCATAACATGCTTGAGTTTTCACTTGAAGGCACTAGTTATATCAGGGTAACTGACAAATTATGTTTGCATACACTTTACCAATGATTTAAGACAGCAAGACCCTCTCTGACGTTAAAGGTGCTAATCAGACATGGGTAGGATTACACTGAGACAGTTTCAAACATGAAGCGCAAGAAAGGGGGAAAAAAATGACGCTTGCTTGACATGCCAAGATTGTGATCAAACGCAGCTGTACTTATTAGGTGGCACCATGCCCAGGGGGTCCAAAAGGATTGCATAACTTCAACATTGCGTATGCTGCCGGGCCACAGTAGCACACACGCTCATAAATGGGCACATACAATTCATACATATACACACATAAACTCCATGGGGACTTGTGACTGACTGCAATCATAAACTCGTAATTTTCTGTTTTTGCACTTTTGTACTGAGCTCAACAAAGGAGCGGGCTGTGAAGCAGTCTATGTGCTTTTGGTTACAGAATCCACTGAGAATCGGTCTGAAAGCCTTTTTGGCTCTCTGAAAGTGCTCCTGCCGTCATTCAGCCCAAAAGCCCGGCTATTAAAGTGATTTAGCTGAACCATTTCAGCCCAGGTGAAAACGAACAGGTTCATCTTAGATCCACCAGCTCTACTAGGGATGACTCCACTTGTCCTATCCTGCCTTCTGCCCACTAGTGATTTAGTTTAGGCTATCCAGCACTGAATAAAAACATTTTCGCTATTCCATTCAAAAACCAAGCAGTGTATTCACACGGTATGTGGCAGAGCTGACAGGAACACAATGCCCACAGATGATCACGTGTAGACAGCTCTTATATTTAGAATTGATATGTACAGAGGACGCTAATTGGCTGATCCGTGTGAAAAGAATGCACTTTGTGAGGAGCATCTGAGAATAAATAGATTGGAAACACAGTGAATGTGTCAAAAGACTGGGTCTCAAAGCTCTCTGCAAAAGGAGGGCACAAATGTGAACACACGAGCGCTGCGCACAAGACTAATACTTCAGGTGTGATGGAATGAATGAGGAAAAGGAGGAATGAAAAGTAAGACAAAATTTCAAAGCATCTCCACAAAACATGACACAAAAAAAGACTTTGACATGTCGCCCTCATGATTCGGCCTTTGCTCAATGGATGTTCATACGGGAGCCTTGGTTTAAAAGCATCTGCGAAATGCCAAATTGTAAATTGTAGGAGCCCTTCGGATCAAAATCACAAAGCAGACACCTTTGAATGGTCTCCACAAAGTGCTTGTCTTTTGCAGTTTTACTCTCTGAAGGAAAAACAAAATGTGTTAAATCTGCCTATACTACAGAAGATATATTTCCTGCAATGCCTTAATGCAGCACGTGCTACATAAAAAATAAATAAATAAATACTGTCTTTACATTTGTTAAAATGAAAAGCTACCTATGGCACAGAATTAGATGTGGAGCCAACTGACATGTGATATTGCTTCATCTCAATGTTAGTTTACGAGAGTTACAGAGTAAGAAAAGGGGTCCAGTGCAACACTTTCAAATCAATAATGCTAAGGCCATGTTTTGTATTCAACCAGCCTAATTTTACATTATGTGCTGGTTAGTTCAGTATAAGACTGCTGAGTGTTAACAAAATTGCAACCCATCCTTTTAGGATATTAGCACTTCTTAACAAAATGTTGTTTGTACACACTGTCCTGTTTCCATGTGGACACAGATCATGAGTTTCACATAGGGAGTATCCACTGCTCACTCTACGGCATCATTGTTATCTGTGCAGACTCTAGGGTGACAGATATTTGTGTTTGGCTGTCCGTGTTGTGAAAGTGTTGTGGTTGAGTCGCTATTAAAGCTCCAAATGTAACATTCTAATGTTCTCCTCCTGGTAATTCTGCAATTAGTTGAGCACACACTGTTGTGTTGGTAAGAAGGGGGTTTGAGTGTACATATGTGCCTACCATGGCTTGTTTACTTCTTTTGGTCAAATTGTGTAACATACACCCACAGGAAACCTCACGTTGTTCTTTTCATGAAGCTGTAGTTTCCGTCACGCTTGACCAAACATCCTGAAAATGGCTCAGTGCTCGACGTCAAGGATTTCATGCACAATTGATTACTTACAGAAAACCGTACTGACTCAGTGTGTATCATCTGAACACACAGACACACACACACACACACACACACACACACACACACACACACTTCATTAGAGTGTAAAGATTGTGAACTTTGTAAAAAAAAAGAGAACAGCAGTGCTAACAACGCTACAGTTACTATGTGAGCACTGACACGTAATGTAAAATGCTACCACTGATTTCTTTTCTACTCTACCCATATGTAAAAAAAGGACACTTTAGGGAAAATCTTTTGGTTTAATGGTAAATGTTATCTGTGTGCTTTAAAGACATGTCTAGTTGGTGAATCAAAACCAATGTTATCAGCACAGCTGAAAAATGATTCACTTAGCTGGCGGTCAATACCTGGATCACTGTTCAGCCTACAGAATTCTTAAGTTGGGGGGGAAATAATGTTGTTCGAGATCTTTTTGCGAGCGTGTTCTCCTCAAGGGATTTCTGTTAAGAACAGTGTATATGTTTTCACCATTGGCTCACTAACTAGCTTATTACTTCAATAAAATGGGAAACTTTAACATTTGGCAGCCCACACAGAAAGAAACTCATGCGTGGAGAGACGTGCTGATGAGGGCTTCATTGGAATGATGTCACAACTTTTGTGTGTTAAGTGTGCTAAGATAACAGAAGTCAAAAAAGTACAGTCATTCACACTCCCACAGTCACTCATTCAGATGACTCTTCTATATATTATATATATATAGTTTTAACAGTTGGCTGGCTTACACAGGCAACTTCTCAATTTCTCTTTTTATCTCACTTAAATTACTCAGATGGTGGAGAGCACTCTTTTGATCTATTGTATGAGCAAACTACAAAGACATTTTAATGAACGTTGACGTACAAGAAAGATCATCATTTTTAAAGTGAGTCATCTCCAAATGAGTTCACCACAAACTCCCCCAAGAATATCCTGACTTTAGAGCATAGAGATCGACATTTAAAGACAATGCCACAGAAGAGGCTCTGAGGTCTGAGGCAAAAAAAAAAAAAAAAAAAAGCTTTCAGTATTATACATTTAAATAAAGGGAGCCGAACCCACTAGCCCCGTGTAAGAGATGTCTAAACTGTTTATTGGCAAAGTGGGAGATGTTGGTTGTTTGGTGGTTGTCAATTTGTCTTCTCTCTCTCTCTCTTTTGCAACTGTGAGGGTTGAGCACAGGGTGGTGTCCATACAGAGAACTCAGCTGTAATGAGGCTCCACTCCGGATGGTTCCGTTCATCCCTGAGGCTGGAGCAGTAAGGGAGTATGACTGTCCACTATGGCCCCATAATAAAAGTACCTCGCCTAACCCAGTGGAAAGAGTAGAGGACAGCAGGAAGGCTGGTGATGAAATCGAACGGAAACAAATAAACAACAGCAGGCCTGTGCCCACACATAGATATTATGTATTCAGATCTGCGAGCAATATACTGTCCATTTTCATTTTCCTGGTCATGGTTAGAGTACGCTTTAGAAACTACGTTATTGCATTGTGTCGTTCTCAAGGACAAAGGCAATGAGCCTAATCCTGTAATGTTTAATAATGTCTGGGAACACACTGGGAGGAATTTCAGTCCATTTATCCATGTGTAACATTTCAAGACCCTTCATACCCTTAGGTTTTTCATGGACTGCACAGTTGAACCCACCTCTCAGGTTACGGTTTCCAGTCCTTAAGTGTGATGGTTAATGGGAAATGTTGATTTTATTTTCAGTGAGGCATATCTTCATTGATTTTGAGGTGTGTTTTTGGGTCACTGTTGTACTGGGTGTTTCACCTGTTGCCAAGTGACAACCTCCTGGCAAAGGCAACCAGGGTGTGGAGTCAAAATGTCCTTGTACGACATAAAGTTCATAATGTCATTGGTCTTGACAAGAACCCCGGAGTCAATGGCAATTATCGACAATGAGCCAACACTATATTTCACAGCAGGTATGATGTGAACTTTGGACGCATCTTTACTCTGATACGAATGTTTTTCAAGGCCAAAAATCTAATTTTGGTCTCATCAGACCAAAGCATCTGGTTCCAGTCAGTGTGCCAATGGTGTCTGGCAAACTGAAGCCAGGTGCTTCAATTTGTTTGCTGCTCTAAATAATTCCTCTGGCAACTCGTCAAAATAGACAGTTGGAATGGATGCTCTGCCTGATTGTTGATTTGGAGACTTGGTGACCCCCAGATGCCCCCTAACCAAACTTTGCAGGCTTTAGGTATTTTATTCCCTAGTCCATATTTCTAAAGGTCAGTGATCTTTTTGACTGGTCAGTTTTGTCTTTCCCTTGGTGATGTTACTTAATTTTTATATCCAGGTGAAATACAATGTCACGCAGACTTGATATATATATATGTATATATAATGACTAAGACAAACCTAAAAACATAAACAATGCAATTTAACTTCGTTTTGTCTTTAGGTGTCCTCATAGTTTGGACAAGTTTTGACAAAAACAATTTAAATCAAGCTTTAAAACAACTGTATTAGAATAAAAGAATGCAACAAAAAAGAATAAAAGAATGCAGTTTATTTTAAAACATAAAGTGCATATTATTATCCAGGTTGTCTATTTTATGTAGCTTTTTCTGCCCATCCTCACCCATGGAGCCAATCATTTTGGAGTTGACTATACCCCAAAAGACGAACATACAATGTGAAATTGTGATTAGAGAGTTGACTAAGGAGGTGCAAATGGCTCCACTGCTTTGAGTAGCAGTAGCACAGCAGGGGAATGCAAATCACCTTTGTTTGACTGCACTAATAACTGCATTAGCACCAGAAGACAAAGGCAAGACAAGACTTTAAAGTGCTTCTTTTTTTTGGGTTGTGTTTGCGATTGTTCCCTGCTGACAGTGGCATTTTGACCACTGTGCTGGATCAGACGAGCATTTCTTCTCGATGCACGTTACTGCGTGTGCAATGTGGAGACCCTAAGTGTTTGCCAACAGGCTAATGGGCTACGGCAATTTCTCATTTGTAATAATGATCAAAAAGCAATTACAGCTGCAGGGACAAACACGGCCGTACAAAGGCAATCATCAATCATGGGATGGCCAGGGCATCGACGTTCTTTCATTTTGTGTGTGTTCGGGTATCTGCCCACGTGTTAAGATGTGAAAGTCTGTGCAATTTTGGAAAAACAAAACCCTATGAAACTCTGAAAAACACCCCTACTGACACGCACAAGTGTTGTTTACCCTGTTTCCTACTTCATTCATAGAGTGTGAGTGTTAATTATTAATTGAGAAAAAGAGTGGATGTGACTTCTTAGACAGAGGCACTCTGCTGTCTACAACGCCAACACAGAGGAAAATAAATATAATTCTATGAAACACTAAGTCAAAACAACAATCAAATGGCACTTAAAAGCAATCACAGTTCTTCATTTGTTCATTTATCCTCTTATTCATGCTCTTTGTTTTAAAGGTGATTGATTGTATTTGTCATACTAAGAGACACAGCTGTGTGTTGTGTGACGCCTCCATTGTCTGAGATAATGCTGAAGATCAATGAGTCCCATGAAAAATGTGTTTGTGTGAGGACAGACTGCTTTCATTGTCTTCTATGATTTTTAAGATGAGTGATGATAAATGTGTAAATGTGTGTGTGTGTGTGTGTGTGAGGCCACAAGAGTTCCTAAAAAACCCACTATAAAAATAACTTATTAACTAACTGACTGGAGTGTTTACACTGCAGCAAAATATTTAGGTCTAATCAACACTTAAATAGTTAAATAGAGAGTAGTAAAGATCACAGTTTAAGAAACAGTTAAAGGCTGTTTATGCAGGAGCAGCAGTTTGTTATGGTTAATGAAGTATGCACAAAGTGTTTAAACATAAATTATCATATTATGGCATGTTTATTTGTAAATCATACAGAAAGGATAATTATCTTGGTAGCAACAGTTCCAGTTTAATAGCTAGGAACTGAGATTAGCTAATGCTAGCTCTCTGCAAAGGTATAAAAAACCCTTGCTACTTAACATACTTAACATAAACAAGTGAAAATGTGCTACTGGTGTCCCATGTTACTAAAATAAAATACATTTAAAAATTATAGCATTTTTAATGGCCCTAACTTTTTGTCCTGTTGTGTGACAGAACCAATCAAGATTCAAACATTTCATGAATATGTAAAAAGCCACCACATCCCCAGTGACACAGCTCCCTGCTGTTTTTGCTTGAGAATTGCTGCTTGCAGCTATTTTTTCACTCAGAACTTTTGTATTTTACTAAACACTTCTAAGAGTGATTCTTCTTTTTTGTTTTAATTAACTTACAAATCGCCTCACTAATCCAGAGAGCGGTATTTAAAGTGAATGAAGGTTATCTAGAGAGAGGACAAAAAAATAATACTGGACACTTCTGTCACATTATGTTTCTGTCTGTAGCATTTTATTACACATGCATATCCCCCCCCCCCCCCCCCCCACACACACACATAGGTGATAAGTTGTTCCCACTCCTTCAGAGGAAGAGACTATGATGTCATCAGGTCATTTTGCACTGTGCATATCTTGCATTGTTCATCCAATCTTAACCTCATTCTCTTTATATATGAATAGGTGATGGTGGAGAGGTTCTGACTGCATTCTCAAGATATCTCTACCACATACACCTATATATCTTTTCTCTGCTTTGAAGTAACCTAGTTTGGAAGAGTTGTTGATGTAACAGTGTTTGAGTCATGCATGCCATGCATGAGTCACGGGCATTGCCAATCAATGGAAGAAAATATGTCACTTCTAAAGAGCGGGTACGAATCGGAAAAAATCAAGCGTCACTGTACTTAGAGTCACTGGTTGAAGAGCGTGCTTTCTCTTCAGTGTCACAAACATGATGTGTATGCATATGTCAGAATGATGACTGCACAAGCTCAGTAAAAAAAAAAAAAAAAAAAAAGAGAGAGAGAGAGGAATGTTGAAAGATCATCAGTTTTTCAGGGCAGAGTTTGTGGAGGATACTGGAGCTGTCATGACTGTGATTTTAAAAACTGTAATTTTTTTGAGGTTTCCTATCAGCTGAGAAATGTAAAATAAATTTCGTTTATTATGTGCGAAAGGATCTTGAAAAGTAAGGTGTGCTGTTATTATTATTATTATTATTATTATTATTATTATTATTACTATTGTCAATGGTAGTAGCGGTAGTTGTAGTTTTATTATGATGTAAGAAAATGTTTCACTGTGTACAGTGTACCAAACTACAGCTTTATATTTCTAGCATGAAAAACAAAACATCCAATGCACTGTAGTAGTAAATGTCTAATAAAGAAATTTCAATTAATCATCATAACATCACAGACTCCTAAGGTTTTGATTCTACATACAGAGGCACGGGAGTTCCTTCAATGAAAACAAGCATTACCCAAATGCACTGTTAATGTACTCCATATAATCCTGCATCCTGTATAGTCAGGTGGAATTAAAAAGTGATTATCATTATTATTGTCATTATGTAAGAGTCTCTGAGCTTTAAGAGAACTCCCAGAGCTTCAATATTGTCTCATCAAGCTGTCAGCTAGTGGCTACACGGAGTCTGCCAACGTCCTCGCCAACCTCATCCCAGTCTTCTGTCCTCTCCTCTCCTCTCTCCATTTCTCTCTCTAACTGCATCCTGAGGGACTATCCCGTGTCATTACTCTCTCTGAGCAGTGGAGCTGAGGGCAGTAAATAGCTGCCGGGCTGCAGGGCCGCTCGGTGTGATGGGTAGGGAGAGTGAATCAGCTCCCACTGTATCAGGTGTGAGCAGGGACACACGAGAGCAGTGGTGATGTGGTTACTGAGGTATGAATTTTTCAAGCTCTGCCCGGGCGAGACAAATGATGTTGCCTCTAGAAAAAACACGCGTCATTCTGGAGTAACTTGAAATATGTAGAGGGGACGTTTGAGAGGACTTGGAAAACATGAGACTTGTCTGTGCGTGTGAGGACATATGTGTCTGCGCGTGAGTGTAAGTGTGTATGTGCACATGTAGATACGAGTGCGTACATCTATGCAGATGAGAAGAAGTGGTTGAGTATTGATTGACTGTAAAAAAAAAAAAATGTGTTTGTGTGTGTGTATCGCAACACATAAATGACACATATACAACTATCCACATGACTGTGTACATCAACACCCACTAAAAATCTAACCTGTGTTACTTGGGGAGGGGGAGGCAGAGCAGGACTGTGAAACACAGAAAACCAGCCCAATGGAGGCCCCAGCCTGCGTACAAAATGAGTCATTACATTGTGCAGGAGTATGTAGTGCACACTGCAGAGCTACAAAGGACTGGAGGAGGGGCAGAGAAGACGGGGGTGGGGCGGCTACTTGGCATGCGATAAGAGTAAGCCAGCTGTAGCAGCCCCAAAAATCTGGACAGGCTGCTACCACCTAAAGGATAACCTGGCTGTGCTATTCATTCGAAGACAGAGAGAGAGAGAGGGAGAGAGAGAGCGAGAGGGAGGAAGGAGGGAAAGAGACAGAGAGAGAGAGGGAGAGAAAAGGAGGGAGAAACAGTGTTCTTGGCACACTGTTAAGGAAACCATTGAACATCTCTGTGTTGGCTGTCATGATACCAGAGATAGATGAGCAGTCGTCGGATGCGAGGAGGGTAGACTCGCTAGCATTCAAGTGTCCTCGCCTTCATTCTAAAAAAGACAAACGGCTGCCAGTGCGTGTAAGAGCCACGCCATCAAAAGCTGCGTTGTTTTTCAGTGGTGAAAACAGAGCAAGGACTCCGTTCTTATCCAGAACGGCAGGTGTTTCTCCTCACACTCATAGCCACGTTCGCTCAGAGCAGTGTAAGCACCATTTTCTCTAAAATAGATGCCGAGGGGGGGGTTGGGGGGGACTGTTCACAAGGTGGCCACAAAAGTGTTACAGTTCCAGATTTGCTTCGACAGCAGTGTGAGAGAGAAAGATAGCGGTGTCTCCACAAGACACTCTGGCTCTAACTCCTTGAGAATGCTAAAACAGTGAGGACAGCTGGGCGAGGGAAAGCATTTACATGCATGCAGTCACACACACACACACACACACACACAGAGGGAGGGAGAGAGAGAGAGAGAGAGAGGAGAGAAAGAGAGAGAGAGAAAGAGAGAGAGAGAGAGAGAGAGAGAGAGAGAAAGGTGGCAAGGGAAGATGAGAAAGAGGATAAAAAAACAGGGATAGAGAGAGCCTTTCCTATTCACTACCCACTGTGAAAGTATACATGCTGTGGGAAGAATCATACATCAATCGATGGTCCATTCCCACTGAGTCTTACAGATTGTCACTTAACAGGGCACAAGCACTGGGCACTTTGCATTAGACTATCACGGCATTAGTAAACAGCTGCAGTGACAAGACTCTGTTTTGTTTCACAGTGTGCATATCAGTAGTCTCATAGTGTTTAGCTGCATGTGTGTAAGGGCCAGCTGCACTACAAGACTGATTCCCATTCTAAGAAGTATTTTTCAACAATGGAACATTCCCACAAATACTACAGAAAGTTTGTATGTTCTCTGCTACATGCTTCAGATATATACAAATATGTAGACAGGACAATATCTGTATCTATCTATCTATCTATCTATCTATCTATCTATCTATCTATATATATATATATATATAGAGAGAGAGATTATAATATAAGCAAGGATAAATCTATCCATCTATCTATCTATTTATAGACAAGATCATAAAAAATGATAGATTACACGGACTGCAGTTTTATGACGACTTCATTCGTGGGATTCAGCTTGAAAACTTTTGCACCATTCAACTGGTAAAAGGAAATTTGCATAATTGATGTAGCTGTCCGCACGGACCCTTTTAATTCCCTCTTCTGCTTCTGTTTCATTCTGTGTTTTTGTCCTTCGTATTGTTTTCTTCTAACCATTTTCTGTCACTGAGTTTTCTGAATTTGTCTGGATGTTTTGCCTTTCTAATTTTTATTTTATTTGCAGTTTTGTTTTTCTGGCTTGAGGCCACCATAATCTTGACTATGCAAATTCAAACCCTTCTCTGTTGCTCACATACACAAGGGGTATTGATTTGACTTCTTTTTTACCCAGCTGCTAAGTAGTCAAACAATGTTGAAGTCAAGCAGGGTGGCGCCAACATTGCATTTGATTTCATTCACACTGACAGGCTGACTTGAGATCAGCTTTTCTTTTCTCTCTGACTGTTCATTTTAATTTCATAACAAGACCCACCTCTGATATCATGTGCTTACTGACCTCTCTTATGAAATGGTCCACATGCTCAAACAATCAACAAGAGAATCGACAAATCGTCTGTTTGACAGTCACATCCGCCCTTATCATCCAGCCAATCGTGTTTGTCGCTAACACAGCAGTTTGGATCCTACTTACAGCAGAAACTGGCTTTGGCTTTGTCTGACTGCAATAACCATGGTGAAAAAAACAGCAAATCTTTTAGTAGTCTACTCAGTTATCACTGGAATAGTTTTTTTTCTCCTCAACGGACCTGCCGAGTGAGGGTGACAACCGTTTGAGCTACGTTGTAAGCTGAGTAATTCAGAGTATATGGTTAGCACTTAGATTACACATACTTTGGAACCAGATTTTTTATTGCACACAAATGTGGCCGAAATCATAACTGAGCAGATGTTAATACTTGAGATTTTTTGTTGATCACACTGGTCATTTATGACAGGTATGAGGAGAAGCATCTGAACATTTTTATCTAGAGTGTGTGTATGTGTGTGTGTGTGTGTGTGTGTGTGTGTGTGTGTGTGTGTGTGTGTGTGTGTGTGTGCGCGTGTGTGTGTGCTTATTGACATATGTTACAGAGGGAGCACAGAGGCCAGAAGGGGAGAGTCAAAGGATCATTAATCATTATTGGGTTGCTATTGATTTTTTGTGAACATTAAAATTAGCAATTCTAACCCAGTTCTATTGGTCAATTTTCCAAGCAGATGGTAGATAGGGTTGCAGGGGGGAATCGAAGATAATAGTAATAGGAAAAAATAACAACTCCACTAAAAGCACAAAATGAAAATTCATTTATTGTTCAACACTGACCTGCTGAAGCATGGAATCCATTGTGTGACAAAAATATAACTCTCACATTGTGTTTACATAGCCCAAAGTCCAAAGATAATTCATGTCTAGGAAACAGCAAAGATAAATGAGAACAAATAAAGAGCTGCACTTTAACCACGGCCAGTTTTTCATGACATGCTCTGAAAAAAGAAATAGTAATAATTTAGTTCAGCCACTGGCGTTCTCATAGAAGAATTCTATTCACTTTCCAGCCCTGGTACATACAAACACACACGTGCACACACACATATAGATATATGTATATATGTATGTATGTATGTATATATATAGTAACAGCATAATGGGAGAGGCCGCTTGCCTTGGTTCTTTGTTGCCATTCAGAAACATCACTGACAACTCTCAATGTTCGTAAGGTCGCCTCTGAAAGATCAGTTACATACAAGACCCACCCACCCTCTTGCTAGAAGTGGTCACTCTAAAGTGATTGCGACTGTTGTGAATTGACAGTAATCAGTTGGAGTATTTGTGTACTTCCTTAGAACATTCTTTATGGAGTGAGAAGCCACCATGTTGGCATTATATTGGTTTATTTGATAAGATCCTCATATGTTTTGTATTGGGCTGCCCTGGCTGCATCAAAATGCAAGAAACTATATATATATATGTGTGTGTGTGTGTGTGTATATGTGTGTGTGTGTTTATACACACACACACACACACACACACATATACACTCATACAACAAGACCTGCGACATAGAGACAAGGTTAGTACATAAGAATTTTTTATTTTCAATACAGTAACATAGAAAGAGAGGTTATGCATGGGGGGACAGGTGGATTCTGAAAAGGTGGGTTTTCAGTCTCCTGCAGAAGATGGCGAGAGATTTTGCAGCTCTGATTGACTGAGGAAGGTCATTCCACCACTGCGGAACAAGGGCAGAAAAAAGACATGGCCAAGAGGAACGGCTGCCAGGTTCCCGAAGTGAGGGTACCACCAGCTGACCAGAGTAGGTTGAGCGGAGAGATCTGGCTAGGGTGTAAGGAGTGATCAGAGACTGAAGGTAGGATGGAGCAGAGCATCTTGTGGCCTGGTAAGCCAGCACCAGTGTCTTGAACTGGATGTGGGCTGCTACGAAACCAGTGAAGTGTAGTGAGTAGCAGAGTGACATGAGAATTTTGGGAGGTTGAATACCAAGCATGCAGCAGCATTCTGAACAAGCTGAAGCAGCCTGATAGCGCAGGCCGGTAGGCCAGCCAGTAGTTCGAGGTGGGAGATGATGAGTGCTTGAACCAAGAGCTGCGTTGCTTGTTGCATAAGGAAAGGGCAGATCCTCCTGATGTTGTAGAGGGAGAATCTGCAGGATCGGGTGACCGCTGCAATGTGGCTTGAAAAGTTCAGCTGGTCATCCCGGGTCACACCAAGGTTTTTGGCTGACGTGGAGGGGGACACCACGGAACCCTCAATGGTGATCAGAGCGTCGACTGTTGGGAAGCTCTTTGATAGGAAAAAGAGAAGCTCAGCCCTCTAAAGATTGAACTTGAGACAGTTAGCATAATTCCAGAGGGTAATGTCGGCTAAGCAGGCTAAAATGCGTGACTGGACCTGAGAGCTGGAGGGGGAGAAAGAGAAGAACAGCTGTGTGTCTTCGGCGTAGCAATGGTAGGAAAGACCATGGGCAGAGATAACTTGTCCAAGTGATCTAGTGTAAAGGGAGAAAAGTAGTGGGCCAAGTATAGAACTTTGTGGGACCCCGGTCTGGAAGGGGGGGGGGGGTTCCCTGCAAGAAACCTGGTAGGAATGGTCAGACAGGTAGGATTAGAACCATGTGAGTGCAGATCCTGAGAAGACCATCCCATCAAGGGATGAGAAAAGAATCCAGTGGTTCACAGTGTTGAATGCTACGGTCAGGTCAAGAAGTATGAGGACAGAGCTGAGTGACTTCGCTCTAGCTGTGACTCCAAGGAGGGCTGTCTTAGTGGAGTGGCCAGCTTTGAATCCCGACTGGCTCATCATTGATAAGTTATGCCTTTAACTGTGTCCATACTTTGCACTGGGTTATTGCATTGAAAATAAAGTAACAAAAGGACTATGATGTTTGTCCTTGTATTTTTATGTGGTAAATTGGGGAATTTGTAGTCTAAGAGATTACCCTAAATGAAAGTAATGGGTAGTGTAATTACTTTTCAAAAGGAGTAACGAGTAAAGCAATCCCATTACAATTTAAAGAAGTAATTGGTAATTTATAACTAATTACTTTTTTTCAGTAACTACCCCAACACTGTGTTTATATATATATATATAGAGAGAGAGCAAGTCTATTTGAGATGAGAGACACACATTTCTCATTCAAATTCTTTGGGTATTCTGAGAAGCCGGGTGTTTATATATAATCAAACTAATTTGGGAGTGCTAAGCTTTGCTACAAAAAAACAGTCAGTCACCTTGTTTTCTACAGCTAATGGAATTAATCATTAATTTTAAACAACACTGCACTCTGTTCTTACTGACCCTTGCCAGTCTTTCATCAGAAAGAATTAAAAGCTTCTAAAAATAACTTTTTAGAGAACACTTCAAGTACATGTTTCTTTTCCTGAGTCAACTTCTTCATTAGCTTTCAAAACCGTGCGATTTGCATAATTTTGTTGAGGCACTGGGCAAAAAAATTAAGAGGAAACATTTCCTGTGAGGACATGGTGGAACACATTTGTCTCGGTCCCAGTGTAAAATCATACCCGTTACACAAGAGGTGTGGTGGAGCTGGCCTAACTCCTCAGTGGAGATCGATTGTCAGAAATGATAGTGACATTTAATGGAAACTGGGATGACATGGCTGAGTAACCAAGCCTTAATGTCTCCTCTCTCTCCCCCTCTGAGAGTAAAGATAAGAGGGGAAACAGGGAAAGGCAGAGAGAATGGGAAAATGTTTTATTACTGTTGTGAGCACTCTCACTCAACCCTTACTTGTTTCATGGCAATAAACACTTATATCACAGAAATCAGCTGCACCTCAGGTGAAAGAGTGTGTGAGTCTGTATGCAGCGCATCACACTCTGTCTCCCTCTCTCTCACTCTATTTCTGTCTGTATATATACACGTGTATGTGTGTGTGTGTGTGTGTGAGAGAGAGAGAGAGAGAGGGAGAAAGAGATGTGATGTACATGGAAATAAAAATCCTGAAGTCACTGTTCTGAATTTTCTAAACTATTATTATTATTTTTTTCAAATTTTCCAAGGCACTTGCTGAGTCTACACACTCGGCCAACTATCTGTCCCTCTCAGATTCACAATGAACTCCAGAGGCTGTGTCACATTCCTCACTATGGGCTATGCTTGAAATATTATTAAAGCAGGTTGACTGTGTGCGTATGTTTTAGAACTGCTGTCACATTTCAAAACCGTCAGAGACAGATTTGATATTCAGATGCTATCAGCATTACTCATCGTCCATTCGTCCCTGAGGTAAAGGACAGTTCGGGTGAATGTGAGTAAGAGCTCTTGTTGTTATGGCAGTGCAAAGGAAAAGTATATCGTTAAAAAAGAAAAAGAAAAGATGGTGCTGGATGCCGGATGCAACACATCTTCAGAAAACAAAAACAAAAACAAAAAAACAAAACTGATTTACTCCTATGGTTCTGGATATATTACGATGCCGCAGTTCATTTTTGTGCCGAGAGGTACTGCTTTTTCCACCCGCGTTTTTGATGGGCACTTGATTTCTAAAGAAGAGCCATAATATTCTGCACAAAGAAAAACAAACACAGCCAAGGAATATGAAGGCAGAACAAATTCTTTAGGGCAGAGACCATCCGTATTGCAAGTGGCTTGTTTGAGAATTTGATAAATTTCTCTGCTTCCCCCTCCCACTGTTTCCTCCTGAATATGGCAGCCGCAATTTCCCGTGAAATCTCCTGTTCACACAGGAGTCACTTCAGTCTAGGTGGTAGAGACAGGAAAATGATTCCTTTGAATGTGTAAAGCCATCCACTGTATCTTGTCACACTACAAGCTGCTTAACATCACAGAGTGAAGACGACTACTTGTAGGAGGAAGCTATTCATTCGACGTTACCCCTGCATATGTGTTAGTCAGACTATCAATGACCACTGTAGACCATCGTGACTGGAAAAGAGACCTTGGCCTCTGTTCAAACTAAAAGGAACATTGTGTTCTTCAGGCTGCGTTTAGCAAGTGTGGCACAGCTGAGGTTTAAGATGTTAACAGACTTTGAGTTTGACACTGTGTGTGTGAGGCAGGTACGCCACCCAGAGACCTTAAAAATTAAATGTTTTGATCAGATCATTTAAGTGTATTATACTGTAATTAAGCTAATTACAACATATTGAACTGAACCAAGCATAAAGGATAAGTATAAAAAAAGAGATTCCATGTTAAACAAATGCCAGTTTTTAAATGTGCCGTCTGGTTTCTTTGACAAAGATTAACACCAGCCCTGGACTAACTTGCATTTTAAGTGGAAAATATCCATCAATAGTTTAATTTAGACCAGAACTCGGCTTATATCTTGTCTGAGAATCCAGGTCTATTTGTCAGGACAAAAGTCTCATGACAGTTTTGCCTTACATAACATTAAATTTATAGAATATCAAAACTATTTATTCTTCAAAATATTCATATTTTGATTTGTCTGTTACTACTTCCAGCGTCATAGTACAAATCACATGAAACATCTTTGTGTTGTATTCAAATATTCATAGGAATTCTACCTCAATAATAAAAAGCTGTTTGCTTTGTTTTCTACAGTGTTTACATATGTGACATTGTGTAGGCCACACAACTAGAGTCTCTTAAGAAAGCTGCATGAATTTTGCTTAAGGTCCAAGATGTGTCCATGTTGAAAGCTTGCTGATAGCAAACTAAAATCTTAAAGCTGACACCTCCTTTGTCATCATCTTTCATGCCTTTTCCTCAGAATCTGTGTGATATACTGTAAAGCTTCCTTTTTAGCTTCTTGCAAAGCAGGTGGAAAACTAATTTAAGATGTCCACATCACTCGTAATTGTAAATGAACATGTCTTCCCTTTATTTAGGCTGCACAATAAATCAAAAACCATGCGAGAAGAAAGATAATGAGAAACTAAACACGGAGCAAAAAGAGAGAACAGAATAAATGAGACACACTGCATTAACTTACACATTTGCCAAAAATTCTCGTGGAGGTAGAAGGAAAATAACAAGTGAATTCACAGGAATTAGTTACTTGAAGAAAGAGTATTAGCTCTAACAAATTCATATTCATTGCAGCAAATAAAAAAACAAAAAACAAAAACACTTTATTATTCTTATTGCGGAGTGGCGTTCATACGATTCCCTGTTAGCAGGAGGAAAACAGAAGCTAACAACTCTAAATTCAATATGTTTTTTACAAAGGAGCAGAGGAAGAACAAATCCATATAAGAAAGCAGCTTGAATACAAAAAACATGCAGGAATTATAAAAAAAGAAGAAGAAACATTAAGCATGCTAATAAAGGAATGCGAAGTATCTTCACAGTATTCTGGGTTAGTATGAGGTGCCAGAACAGTGTCAATGCACATTGGCAAAGATTCCACAAGTGACCGTTAGAACAGGATCATAAGGGAGATGTCAAAGCCTTGGGAAACAAGCACTCAGCCCTGAACGTTTTTTATTCACACATACCACTCAAGCACTCACGGGCTTGCTGAGAATAGAGCGAAGGCTAACACATCTGTCCACATGAGTTTTTTTCTGCAATGCACATTAGCCTATTGACCATGTTCTTTACATCACTTACAAGAATGCATCCTTTTTTTTCTTTCTGTATAACACTATAGCAACAGGTTTACACAACACGGAATCATAATATCCCTCTCCTCGAGTTCTCTATGTAAAATTCTTAATGAAACTGCCTACTCATGCCCCTAAAACATGGCTCCTCTTTCAAAAATTATTGAGATTTCTTCCTCTGGTCAAGACTGACATAGGTCAGTATATTCATAGATGACTCTAAGTGTTTTTATTAATATTTAATGCTTGTAGCTATGCTGATATGAGATGATTAAACAGTTGTTGTTATACTGCTGGTCACAAGCCCGTGGCCTTCATCAAAGATAAATAACTGAATGAAAACACTACTTGATTATCAAACATTCTGTACCAATGTCAATTTTCAGTTACTAAAGCAATCTCCTTTTTAAAGGTACTCTTCTGTTTCCACAGTGTAACTGTTCTTACTTTTGTATGACGTGAAATTAATTAGTTCCAGAATTGAGGAACTGGAGGACTGATTCACCTTAGCCCCTCTCCCTCTGTCTCACTTTTTAAATCAAACACCAGGCCTCTGGCAGGGCTACTGGTCTGATGTGGTCTGATTGCCGCTGCTCAGCCCTGCCTTTCTGTGCGTTAATGAGCAGAAAAGCCTCATCTCCACACGTCAGTCTAATCACATTCATAACAGGTCATGCAAAGGTCGTTAAAGGGCGCGACCATCTTAATGACAAGCTTAATAATTGCTGAGGTGGATCCACAGACATCAGATAAAGCAGTTCATAAACAACCTATCAAGAGATCATATAAGGTCTGCTCAGTTATTATTTAGAACATCTTGTTAATATGCAAATACTCGCTCGAAAGAAACAGTTTCACCGTAAATCTTCACATATCTTCGCGAGTGCGATGGTCACCGAATATTATTTGATCGGCGTATATTTGAAAATTCAGTGTATGACTCTCTTTCACCTCTAAGGTGTAGTATGTGATGGATTGGAAAATCCTAAAGTGGCATTTTTTGCATTAGTGACTAAGCCATAGACAATAAGTAAACATGTAGATATTTTTAATTCTTCATAGGCTTTGAACAGCAGAGTTGTGACAAATAAAAACTGAAACAAAAATGAAAAGAAACTCTTGGATAAAGACACACCTATGACCTGAAATAAAAACAAGAAACAAGATGTCCACAAAACTACAACAAAATTGAGACTAGAATCTTTTAGTCTTAATGAATCAATTAAACATAAAAACCAACTATTTACTTGTGCTACTTTTTACATGTACGTGTCATGGCCTAACAACCGTAATTACTTCAGCTAAAATACCAATTCTGGATTGCTGAAATGGTAGGTCACTAAGTGCCAAAGCTTGTGCTCTGTAGAGAGATACACAGCTTTGTCTGAAATTATAGGAGTTCTCTGGGTAAACTGTTGACAGTGAGAAAAGTAAATGAGTTCCAAGTGTACAGGCTATGTGGCACTGAATTAAAATGGAAAACCCCATCAACTTGAAAGTGTATCTTAAGAACCATGCCAGTCTTCTAAAATAAGATAAGTACATGCTACAAAACACAATTTGAGTGTATTGTGAGTCTCTTTGCTGGTAATGTTTCACTCTTCTTTTTTGTCAAAAGTAAATGTGCTCAATTCCTGATGTGAAACATAAATCTGAAATTAAAATGTGAAAGTAAATTGGTATGAATCACTTAAACAAACACTAAATTCACTAAAACTAATCAAGTCATAACGTGAAACTGAAACTGAACTGAAAACTAAAAATGGAATAAACAAAAAAAGGGATAGTTTGATAACCCTGGTCAAAAGAGAGTTTGTAAAACTGACAAATATATGTTGGCAAAACAATCAGCAGCCTTGCGAGGAAACAGAAAAAAAAAAACTGTTATAAAGAATTACCAACCTAAGATGCAAGCCACTGAAATACATTTTGAAATCTGTTCCAGTGTGATCTACACTACAGAACTGCATGTATCAGGGAAAAAAAGTTAGATACTTAGAAAATTTTCAAATATCAAAGTATTTTAGATACATCTTTCAGTAGAGACTCCTTTTGTTTTTTAAAGCCTAACTGAAATGAAACTGAAGTGGGAAAAAATGGTTTTCACCAAATCTTCAGTCAAATGTAACACAAATTTTAAAGGAGGCGAAAAGACAGGGTACAACATTTTCAAACCCTCTATATCTGTAATTATTGGTCTCCTGCCACAAGGGGAAAAAAAAGAAAAACTGAAATAGCACCAGTCATTATTTACTTGGTTGGTTTCATCTGGCGCTCTCGCTTTTAGCCTCGGAGGGAGGAGTAATCATTGTTTTTTAGTACGCTGGTGGAACGTGATCTTCAGCTGCCCTCAAGCAGGAATTAATGAAAAAAACACACAAACGGTGTCCCTGCACACATATGTTTCAGGGAAGTCTATTCATTCCATTACAAATGTACTTTGAAGTTAAACTATTACCACTTACAGCTCTGCATGGGTGGATCCAGAGCAACTTTACAACTGCAACTATTGTAACCATTCTACCATTAAACAATAAGCATGCAAATGAAACAGAAAATCACATATTAATTTCTTTTGCTTACAGTGGGACCATGGGTTTCTGAATCCCTTGTGATTAATGTCCTCATGTAAATGGATACTTGTAATTTTCTTAAATATGAATAACTGTGTTAAGCAATACATTAAAACATCCTAATATAAACTTGGATCAGGCAATCAAATTATGATGTAGGGCTTGTTTGATGAACAATTTATTTCTTTTCCTTACTTAAAATACCACTTCTTTGTCAGTGACAGCCCACACAGACTGTAAAAAACAACTCTTTGAAAGAAAGTGCAGTGCAATTGGAAAGTTGACCTAATTCTGTCAGCTCTATCTCCTCCTTGTTAAGGAGACTGAGTGGTGTTCAGTTTCATAGTGTAAGCGGAAATGTAATACTGCATCACTACAGCTTTGCCTGGAGATGGAACTGGAATGGAGCTTGACACTCTCGATTCTAGAGCATTCTTTTGCCCTCTCACCAATGGCGTTTCTTCACCTCCTGACATCAGGGCAGGATGTAACCTTTTCAACTCCAATTAATCTCTCTCTCTCTCTTTCTCTCTCTGTCTCTCTCTCTCGGGTCTTAGTACTTGTGATACTAGCCAGACAATTATAAGATATCTATGTTTTGTTTCTTGTTAAGTGAAGCAGTTAGTTGTTAGACTTTGGACCCTGCATTTACATGAAGTTAGCTAAGAACCTAGTGAGAAATATCCAGGTGTGAAGCACTGCGGTCACTGTCAGGTCATGACATTTGACCTATTCTAAGAAATAAAGGTCTACTCCTAGCCTTGGTTTTCAGAGTAAATATTACAGTATTCCTTTGTTGGCATCAAGAAAGCTCGTGTAGGCCAAGAAAACACTCTTCACATCTCTGAAACCACTGGCGCCAGCGGCTAGTACCTTTGACATCACATGTGACCACAAGACTGTAGAAGCATCCAGTTTTTATGAACAGTTTGGTGTATCATATAATTGTGCTGCTGAGTGTGTATTCATTATCTAATATCCAGCTTCAAGAAATACAAGCGACTAACCAAACCAAACGTTTTGGAACCCTTTTGGTTTTAGAGTATTGTAAGATGTGAATCCTGTCATTATGCACTGTTCATACCTTTTAGGGTACCACTTTACAATAAGACTACCCGTGTAGAGGATTAATAAATGGTTTACAATTGAGTTACTATAAATGATAATATTAATATCATAAATTATGAACAAATTATAACTCAGTTTTCATATATCAATGCGGGCTCACTATTTGGCAAGATAGAGTTATTTCTGCACTTTTCATCTATCTATTCTGTTAAATCTCAGATCTTGCTAGTTGCTTAGCTTTCTTTCTGTTCTCCTTTCATCAGTGAGCATGTCAGATTCATCTAATTTTTATGACCATTTATTAATTAGTCACTAACATTTATAACTGCCGAAAGGGAGCCTTATTGTAAAGTGTAAAACACACCACCGTTTACTAATGAGTAGCTTAATTTTCTCTAGAGTGAAAACAGTGCCTTTTATTTTGCAACAGTACAAGCCAGGAAGTAACATAATGCTAACACGGCAGGAGGGAAGTACATCATTCACACAGACAATTACATTTACGGTACGCAGATTACATTAAACTATCACAAGAATTGACAACACAATGCAAAGACTACATGATGAACAAAACACATACACTTCTGCTAGCTACAACAGGAGACATAAACTGAACAATAGCAAACTGGGGTTAAACAACAGTCCATCGCCCCAAGGCATGCTGGGAAGCTCCACCCATTTACCCCCAACACGCATCACAATATAACACTTTAATATGATAGCATGTCATATCAACCCCTGTGATAATAATGAGGACGGCTGTTGATAGCATGCTGAAAATGTCAAAGTAAACAATATTGCAGCCTTAGTGTATGAATTTGGTAATTTGATATGAAAATTTGATATGCAATAAATAGATATGCCAAATGAAACTTTCTGACTGTTAAGATATGGTAATCGTGGTTAAATGCCAGTAACTTATTAACAAATATCTGATGGGACTGACAGGTATAAATGCTGGCTGATGGAGAAGACAAAGTAAGCTAATGAGATTGGAGGCTTAACAGTGCACATAAGCGTCGGATCACTATTTGGCAAGCAACAGGTCACTGTTGCGCTTTTTATCCAATGGTTTACAACAGCTTATTAATGATTTATAAAGTGTTCACAACCTAATTAATAATCTAATTATAAACCATTCACAAACCCTTTATAAGGGTAGTCTTATTGTAAAGTGGTACCCATTTTAGTACCTTTCAGGCTGTTTTATATAATTTAGCCATTGCTTCACAAATAAATAGTACTTATATGGACTGAATGAGGTGGGGTTTTTTTTGAAGAGAAACAAACTCACTGGAGCTGTGAACTTGATATGAGACAGGCTGACATAATCTCTTGCTTTTGATAGGTATGGCAAAAGGTATGGAAATTCCAATGTTAAGCACTGCAGCACAAAAAATAATTGTGGAATACAACTCTAAGATTTATTTTATTTTATATATGTGTTTGTTTCATGCTGAGACAACAAAAAATATGAACTGAATTCTCTATCTCTGTGCACTGCAATTATAACAGCACGCAAAGTAATGATATTTTTTCTCATAATTGTGTAGAAGTATATGGTGGTTAAAGGCGGCATATAAACGGATGCCACTAGACAGTCCTAAGGAAAAGCTGGGATTTACTTCTGTTCATGGTTAGCACCACTAATGTACTTTGCTCCACTAAGTTTCAGTGAAATTGTATTTGAGCCAGATGTCTTCACAGTACTCAGGACAGCAGTAAATAAGAGCAGCCAAGCCCAATCACAAACCTGATCTTAAACATAACCCTCACAGGACTGTCCAAATTCATTTGAAAATCTAGCGATTCAAGTTTTTCAAAAATATCTGATGGTGTAAAATTATCTTGTGGTTTCCACATGGTTACTTACAACTTACAACTACCACTGCTAAGGTATCTAATGAAAAATAGTACTGTAGCAGAAAAGACAAATTTTCATTAGAAGTTTGACAAATGAATTTTGGTTCTGGTGGCAGTTTCAAACATCTGACAGTTGAAGAAGTGAACTGTTCCAGCTGGCGATTAGCTCTCCATAAATTAACCCTCAAGAAACAATCAACATTCCTTGCCCATAACCTGGAAGCACCTGCCAAAATCCAGAAGACAAGTATTTATGCATGTGACCTGTACATTTTTTTTTACTGTTATTCTAATCACTATACTAATCACAATACCATTACATTTCTGTTCTACATTTTACTATTACACCTTTGCAATTTAAAATTTAAGAATTTGCTTTGTTTAGTAACCCTTAAGCCAATTATTTTGTGGCAGCAATTTTTACTATTTAAAATTATAACTGTAATATTTACACCATACAGCCATAGTTAAGGAGGTCTCAAAGGACTTTTCCAACCAACAAAAATGTTTATTTACCTTGCTCATGAGACAGGTTGTTATTTCCAGGGCCTGGCTACATAGCATTATTACTAAACATTCATCTGTGTAGCTATTTCCAGTCATGATTACTATTTGACTGACTAGTCTTATGTTTCAATGTCATGCCTATGTACTCCTTCCTCCATGCATGTTAAGTACAGGAGAAATGGAAATAAATAAATCACAAAATTAAAGAATACAAAAGAATTAGTAATAGAATAAGTAAGTAAGCGAGTAAGTGAGTGTGTAAGTAAGTAATTAGGTAAGTAAGTAAGTAAGCAAACAAGTGAAATAAATAAATAAATAAGTGGATAACTATGCATTTATTTCTTTGTTTGTTTAATCCCTTTTAATGGTTTTAGTTTTAATTGTTTTATTTATGTTTTGGGATCTCCACAGATGATTATGCTTTTAGGTTTGGGGGTTGCAGGATTCACTGACAGCTGGGTCACCGGAAAATACATATTTATGGTAGATTTGAATGGAACATTTCAAAATAAATATTTGAATATATTCAGATTAATATTTATGTTTGAATGTCAATGTCACGTAGGAAATTTTTGTTAAAGTGACAGCCCTAATCCTTCACTCCATTCCTATCCTCAAATTTAAGTCAAGTCTGCTTGCCCTCAGATTACTGCCTAATGGATGTCACATTAGTCTGAGAGAGTGAATATTAAGGTATGTCAGTGTAAGAACTGGCACAATGAATACCAAAAAAGGCAAGAGAGGTTACACAAACAAAGACAGAGTATGCACTCTGAATACAGAGGAGTGTGTAGTCAGGATATGAACAACATGTTGTGTAATTCAGTGAACCTGAACGCTGGAGTGTTTTTCGAGTTGGTGAGATGAGCGAGATAATTATTAAAAAAACTACGTGTGTGGGTGTGTATCATAGCTCTCCAGCTCCTCTGAGCATCTGGCTCAGTCTGAAAGAACAGATGAAGGGAGGAGAAAAGCTACATTCAACTGGAAGGAAGAATAAAAGTGACATTCATATAGTTAATTGATCCAGTTGGCATGTTTAGGGAGAAGAGAAAGAGGAATTCATCATTGTAGTATTAGAATGAATTTGGAGAATGCCCACAGCTGAGGGCAGGAGCAAGAATGGACAAGGGGGTGGGCAGTTCCCTCCCTCGCATCACTTATTGAGAAAAATAAACTTTTAATGACTATTAACTATACACCTGGGCGACAGAAACAACATAATTTCACTCTATTTTCTCTCTAGGTAAACAGTAAATTGGCATGATCCATCTATGCTAGCCTTCGGTTACAATCTATTCTTGCATTGGGAAAATAGAATTAATGCTAGAAAGCAGGTGAAAAGGTGAAAAGAGTGAACTGAAATGAAATTACATGCACAATGTATAATGGAGATATTCTTGTCCATATAATGCATACAGATAATTCAGTATCAATATCAGACAGTAGCTGGCCTATGCTGCACTTCTACTTTGCTATTTATTATTTTCATCAATCAGTCAGTTGTCATTCAGTTCTATGTTCTTTACCAAGTCCAGTATATATTGAAGACGCATTTTCATTTCAAAACTAGTTTGTTATAATAACCACAGCTACAGTTTTTCACAGATGACGTCATTTATTTGGAACAGCCAGTGTGAAGTACATCTGTGTTTGTACTGTAAAGGCAGACTCACACAGTTCAGCATGTGAATTAGTTATTGAAATGTCCCTCCCTCACACCATAAGACTTTGTAAAAGGAAAACCTACATTTTCCTACATTTCAAAAATCCCCACTCTCTCAATGTCATCCGGACCCCTTTCGCCTCCCCCACTTGAAGCTATGATACTATTGATCCAGTTTTGAAACTTGTATCAGCTCTAAAATTTACTAAGGAATTCAAATGTCAACTAGTCAAGTGTGGAGTAATATTTCAATTTTGGTGTCTGTGGTTTCATAATATCTAGATATCACAGTGAGTTTCTAGATATTACAGCACATGATATCTAGATGATACTTGACATGCATGATATCGAGATATTACAGCGAATACATGATGTAGTGGTCTCTAACCGTCAGCCATACTTGTGCTATGTAATCATTATGTTTAAAACAGTGAAGGTCTCAGTCAGGAGATGGAAATGATAAACATATATGCCCAGTGAATGTAAAGATGTAAGTTTTGTCTTGAATCAAAGAAGGTCCAGACAGCTAGGTTGTGTTCTATTAACCTTAATTTACGATTGTATACACTTGGGTGCTCAGTAATACAGGTTCTGTTGAAACAATATTTATTCTGTGATGAAACTTATAGTGATCTATATGTTTATGAAAATGTAACATTGAATTAACATTGATGATTGGTGGAAATCCCCACTGTGGTGGAGGTATTGAAGTTTTTTTTTTTAATCATTTTAGTCTCATTAGCAATTCTCTTTTGAAGCTTGATGGAGTTGTCTATTGTCACACATTAAATTTCTTATTATTTCATTATTTATTTTAAAAGGCAAACCAAGAGCTTTCTGTTTTACCTTCAGCATCGTCACGAGTAGCACCCACTCCTCCTCTCTCCAAGCTAACAATCACTGGGAGCAACAACATTTTCCCGACAGGTCAGGAGAACACTGGAGGATGCACTCAATTCCCTGTCTCATCACCCCCCTTCACTCGATGACTTGTATTTTTGTGATTTTTTTAGCTGTCTGTCAATTTTTATAAAAGTTTTTTTTTTCAGTGTACTATTAATATATCAACAGAGTTATGTTTAAGCACCACATTTGGGTGCTAAACGATAAGAGTAAAGACAAACTCCAAGACGTTTACATTTTATCAGATCAAAAACAGAATATCGTTATCCATAAGGAAAATAGCATGCCTGTAGGGAAGTGTCAAATGCAGTGTCTGAACCCATAACCTTCTGGTTACAAGGCTACTGCCTTGTCCATTACTATACTACTGTCTCACATTTGCATAGTAATTTGTAAAGTAATTTGCTGAATCTGGTGCAAACATACAATTGTTTTGCTTAACAGCTTTATTTGGAGGTTATCTGTGTCAACTGACCTCTAGTTGTCTACTGGTTTTCACAAAATGTCACAGTGCAAGGCTCGTTATAGGAATGTGAGGAAGAACATTCTCTTCAGTCTCTCTCTCTTTCTCTCCCCTCTTTCTCTGTCTCACTCTCTCCTAAAGGCCCCACACAAATCTCCATTATTCGAGTGCTGTTGACAACAACATATCGATCAACCATGAATTCCAACCAGTTTGTGGGGAGGCCTGGCAAACAACTTTCAGTCAATACAATGTAACCAAATATAGTTTAGTCACTGATGGAGAATATCAGGATATTGGCAAATGAATATCTGTCTAAAGTGTCAAAGGTACTACTGGTAAGCAAGTCATATGAAGCCCTTTCAGATATGATTTCAGGGCCAAAAAAATTGCTTCATTGATCATTCTGAAACACAAACCACTTGAAGGCCAGACATAGACGATGTTTCAAAAATACTAAGATGGCTTTCATGAAAATCCTATGCCGGAAAGTCCTGAGGCTCGGAGGCATGAGAGAACTACCTTGCTGGAATGAAACGGCAACAATTCCAAGGTAAGGTCTGAGGTGTATTATAGCAGAAAGAATCCAAAGCTGGAAGGGAGGCGAGTAAACCTCCTGGTTTCGGGACAGACAGAGCTCAAAAGACCTCACCAGCATGTGTGTACGAGACTAATGTGTTTGTGAAAAATAGACTCGAAGCTATTTTTAGATGAATTAAAATGACATTCCTACCAAAGCACTTACAATATGGATTGATATACTGTAGATGCGAAAGTTCACCTCTGGCATTAAAAAAAAAATAAAAAATTGTTCCAAGGCATCGTGTGCAGTAATTACTGTCTAGTCACTTCTGGTGAATAGTGGCGCTGCTATAGTCACTACTTCAATCATTTTTCAAAGTACTTACAGTGCAGGACAAGCATTCACTTATCTTGACCTAGCTTTCATTTTGAATTGCTCTTCACCTAATATAGTCCCTATTGGGTTTAGTATCTGACTAGTCCAGTGCGAAGCTCTATGAAAAAGCTTTATCTCACAACACTGTGCCTGCGGAATGCAATTTCAAGGTTTTCCACAACACACATTGCAATGTTTACTCTTATTTACAAAAGAGATTAGTTGTGCAGAATGTTTTCAGGAATGTCCTTTACAATACCTTACAGTACAGTTTCCTCGGAATCCTATTTCACTATGTATTCATCATCGGTCCTGAAAATGAATTATTTTCTATAATAGTCAAACATGCAAAACAGTGTGATAATGATATTCTCCCCCTCAAATCGGCACTAATTACTGAGGTCAATCCATAATTAATCTCTCCATATGTTTGCCCACTGGAGAAATCACCTTCTGTGAAAAAAAACCCCAGAAAAAAACTGTTTCTCTTACATGTTGAATTCGTTGAAATTTAAAAAGTGTTAGATTGGTCATAATGACATCCGCATAATTGTCCTTGACAAACCGTTGCTGGTTGAGAATGAGTCATCCATTTGCCGTGTGGAGTACTTGGACTTTCACTTAAATGCTCTTTGTCTGATTATTCATATAATTCCTTTTAGCTGTGGTTCAAAAACAACTTGAGAAATTAACTCAAAACTGTCTTTACCTCATACAAGTGTTTTATTCTAGAATTTCCTCTTTGATTTTACACTTAAACAATGTTTCTGAAATCGATGCAAACATACTTAAAACAGGATGTAACAACATAACCTAAGTCTAACCATTTAACCAGTTAGTTACAGTTAAATTCTTGAGCTACACAAACACAAATACAAACATTTTCACAAATATCTTTCAGTTCTGAGCAGCTTGACCATTCTATTTATGATTTTCCATACAAAATCCTTGTGTGAGTTCTCCTCTTAGATGCTGAGCAGGAAATGATATCTTAAAAAGCATGGCTGCCATCAGACAACCGGTTGTCGACAGATAGTATCAACTGATCCGATTGATATTTGGTGAACACATCAGTCACTGATCTCTTCCTCTCTCTCTCTCTCTCTCTCTCTCTCTCTCTCTCTCCATGACTATCTGTTTCAGAATGCCTACCTTCTCTGCAGGCCTACTGATTTCATCCAAAGTTCTCACTGTTATTAAGTCCAGGGGGTGGGGGTTGGGTATCAAGATAAGGGCTCAGTATCAAGTCTACCCCAACCAATACTCCAAAACCAAAGACTAAACAAAGACTTAAGTTAATATCAGTCCACTCTCTGAGACATATCAAGAAAAGGCTTTAAGGCCATTCTATCAGTGTGTTGTAGTGTTGTACATGGCAAGACATTTACAGACAGTCCAACATACATCTTGGATAACTCTTATTATGTCACAATTTAGGTCCCTTGAAATAATAAAGGAAAGACACACACCTGCTGCCACGCAGTACCTGCTATATTTTAGGAGTTCACAGCCTATCTATCTCTGTTAAGCTCATTAGCGTGGTCTCATGAGCACAGCTGTCAAAGTAGGTGGAGACAAGTGAAAACAAACAAAAATTTGCCATTTGGATAATTACGTTTCCTGTTCACAGGAGAAGCATGGCTGGCTTTTAATTGTCAGTAAAATAGATGCAAATATTAAGGTCACTGGGCTATAAACACACATCTACACACACACACACACACACACAAAACTGTGCTATAATTATAAACAAGGTAATCTACACAAATAGCAGTAATCAGGGCTGTGATAGACCAGCAGGTCTGAGTGTATCTATGTGGTTGTTGTCTTTTTAAAAGTTGTAATTAGCAGGCTTCAGGGAGCACTGACTAAGCTCTTGTTTGTATTATGTACAGCGTCACTCTTCTTCCAGTGAGGAAGCACTTGGCTAAATGACTGCCTTTCTAATGCAGGCATTTAAATCAGCAGAGACCAGAGCAGAGCTGATAAACACAGTTCACATTTCAAAGCCAGATTTATAAAAATGTCATCATTCTGTGAGGGCAGAGATGAAAAATCACATTCCATAACCCTTTCCACTTTAATAATGACATTAAAACCTTATTTGCTTGTTGATGTTTCTAATATACTGCAAGACAGACAGTTTAGCTTACCTTGATTAATAAATACCTCGGTCCAAAGAAAATTTCTCTTAATTGTTTTTCCATTATACTGGTATTACTCTTGCAATTGGCATATAATGCGGTGTTGAACTCCTGAAGTGGCTGGCGGGTGCATTTCTAATGAGATTGCAAACTATACACCAAACAGCCTTGGTACTTTAAATCAAAACAATATTGATCACTGTCTAAAAATGTCGAGGTGTATTAGAGAGATATCCTGACCTAACACATTTTTTGCTCATCATATGATCACCGTGCTGTCTCACTTAAGCCTTGACGTAAATCTTTTCTCACAATGCCAAACAATCGCGCTGTTCTTACCGTGTGATTCTAATTAATAGCACAATGCCTCATGGCCGGCGTTTAGACGTGTTTTCAGAACATGTGAAGATCTTTGGAAAGGCATTACAAAGAGATTCGAAACGCCTAGACCACGATGGGCACTCTCCAAGCAGGAGCTGGGAGATTGTGGAGGTGAAGATAGAGGAGAATGCAGAGGTACTCACGGTCACTGCAGAGAGGGCCTCCATAGGTGGTCATGGTGCAGTCGCAGGAGAAGCCCTCCCACTGTTGCAGACACACCCCTTGATTAGAGCAGGAGTCCTCTGTGCAGGTGGTGCCTGGGCCGGCTGGAGAGGTCCGGAAGAGGAAGAAATAAGAGTGGCTGAATGAGATATTTTCACAAATTACTCTGAGCTTGTTGTTCAGCTGTTTTACTTTATAGGCATCCACTAGGTTACATTAGGGATTGTTTAAAACAAGTAAGCTTGGGCCTAACTCAAATCCAGTTCCGTTCAGCCAAATGCCACTAATAGAGACACATTTGCAGTATTACACGAGGACAAAAGACACGTGAGTCAGTGTTTTTCCCATCAAATAACAAGTACATACATGTGAATTTATTTTAGCATTGTTTCTCTGTCAAAAAAAATAACTTTGCAAATAGTGGACTTAGTACACAGACAAGGTTTTGGGCTGAAAGCAATGTGCCACGATATACTGTTTGAATCTAGGTCTTTGACTTCACAGGGACACTGGATCGCTGGAACGGTTAATCCTGTGCCTCTCGGATGAACTAACTCACCTTCACAGCCTCGGTCCACCTGGCCAACTCTGTGCAGAGCGTCAGCGATGAGGTCAGGCAACCTGCCATTCAGGTCCACTGAAGCCAGGCAGCCCTGGTAACCATCGCGAGAGGCAATCAACTTAGGCAGGCTGTTGTACATGCTTTTTCCCACACCACCGATGTACAGCTCTCCTGGGCAAAAAAAAAAAAGACAGACAAAAAATCTTAGATACAGAGAGACACAATACATTTCACAATAACTACATTACCAAATACAATATTGGTTATGCAGCGTTTCTTCTTATGTCATTATTTTTTCATTATTGTTTTTTTTTTTTTTTTTTATGGAGTCTTGGATCTTTATAAACAACATTGTTTTTTTTATTTCAGTAGGAGGCAACTTCATGTAAAATGGCACATTCCACATGTAATATTCCACAGAGATGAAGGAAAATTCATAATAAACAGACCTTTATTCACAAAAAGAAAACTGTTTTGCCAGTGATATAAGCATATAATTATTCCAGATTAAAGTTATCCTTGAGCTTTGAAAGAAATGCTTTGATGTCAAGGTAAATGGAAATAAAGGGAATGAATGGGAACAGAAAAAACCATAATGGCATTCAAACAACAGCATCTGGTTTAGCAAACTACAAACAACGAGAATAACAAAAGAATACACAAGTTTCTTCTTTTTTTCATTCAAAGGGAAATTAAACCCACTCTCCATCCAACCATCAACTTCATCTCTTCATTTTCTAGAGAACTGCGACGTCTCAATACGTTCACACAAAAAATCAATGACTGTGGTATACATTCCAAAGAGGGCAAAAAGAGAATGAAACACAGTTACAGCTGGGATAACATTTATTGTTGCGGCACTTTGATGGTAGAGGCGGCACACAATGGGAACGGCTCTCAATGGCTTTGTGGCTTGAATCATAGATCCTTACTTACTCCCAGATGGAAAATGCTCAAAAAAGTACCAGTCCAAAGGTGCATAACCAAAGAGCCAGGCAGATGTAAGCACAAGAGCAGCTTTTGCTCGGTCACTGTCATCACTGGCAACAATATGCGCCTTTGCTGTAACGTTTAGCCATCTTTGAGAACTAACACTGTAGTAGTATATGGTATTGTAAAATTAATTATAATGGGAAGTATAGAAGCCAGCTGTCAAAATTGCACCACTTGGGATGGTTGCATTACATATCTATACATGAGCCAGAAGTTCACAGCAATAGGATGAGGAACCCCTGTGAGGACGCTATTTATCAGCTGGAGACACTGAAAAAGGGGAAAAGAACCTTCTAAGTCAAGACATGTGATATAATTTAAATGTTTCATAAAGTTTTGTGGGGTTTTTTGTCTACCCATATAGATTTTCCCACTAACAAGTGTAGGAGTGGGAAAGTGATGAATAAAAGTGAAGTTGCGGTACAATGTAAAAATTCATTTTTGCAATGAAAACACAAGCTGGTAAAGAGTTCATCTGGTTTACTGAGGTCAGCTTCACCGTGTGTATGTATGTCCACACAGTTTCTTGAAATCATAGGGTAAACCAACAGATTTTAACTAATGTTCACTTGTTGAGGCATAGATGAAAATTAAATAGAATGCACTGTCTGGGAGTAGAATCATCAAAGAGCAAATGTAGAAAGTCAGACAAGTGCACTCCAAAGCTAACAAGCAGGTTTTAGCCATTTTCAGTCCACCGTGCAAAAAAAAAAACAACAAAAAAAACCTTAATTCCTCCATTTGAACCAAATGGAGTAAATTCACTTTAAGTAAAAAGCTCTCTTCACTCACTTTCTCCATTTCGTCTAAATCCAGATAACTTCTGTTCTTTCTTTCGAACTTTCATTTTCTGTAAACAAATTCTTGACTTTCTTTTCTGCTAAATCAGACAAAAAGGCCACCCTTTGACTGTGTGACTGAAACAGTACTTGCTTGTCTCTTTAGAGAGACCCCATGTCTGTCAATCCCCAGACCTTCTTAAATGTTTCCTCTCTTAAGTTAGATAATGATATCAATTACCCAATGGTAATAATGCCTTTTAAAGGTGACATGCTGACAAGCAGTGACTCTCAGTGTCAGCTCTCAGAATATTTTTGGAGTTTGAAATAAAGCCTTCAATGGAATCTCTCCGCAGCTATTCAGTTCTTCAGTCTAATCAGTACCTTATTTTCTCATTCTGTAGAATTACCTCCTGTTCTAAAGGACAGTAAAAAGAGTAATCCACATCCATATTTCTTGTCCATCATGAGAATACTAAAGGCTATAGTAACTTTATTTTGGGGGATTTTTTACCCCCCCCCCCTCCCCCTTTCTGTGTACCCTTGAAATGTTCCCTGTAGTATTGTGGGTCCCTTCCATCACATGACCTTTGTAGCCAGTCTGGGGGCTTACATATGAATTATGGAGTTAAATATTTTCACGCTGCATTCCATTAAGTGGTTACTTTTGATATTTCTTTTAGTAATTCTACAAAATATCTCCTTGGAGAAAATCTAGGGCGTAATGAAGGGGCTAACTTGTAAAATACGCGACATATGTTACGCAGTTTTAAACAGCAGAATTCTGACAACATCTGCTCTACATTAAACTGTCTTACACACAATAAGTAGCACTATGGGCGTGCAATTAGGTGGTAAAAAAATGACAGTACAAAAAACAAGTATAAAAGACAAATCCTGAAGCCCTAGCTATCATAGCATTTGCTGTAGCACGTGCCATCTGTGAAGTGCAATGCTTAATATTGTACTGGACATGAATGATCACAAAAATTGAAATGCTATTATGTTACATGCATAATTCAACGTTAGCAGGCAGGTGGTCAATGAGCTGGCCTTCAGAACAAGCCAAACAACAGCTTTCGAAAGATTATTTGATATTGATCCTTGGGGTCTGGTGAACTGGTGACCTATTCAGATTTTGGAGTTTAAGGAGAGTCAAAAGTCATCAAATTCAATAAACACAACCTTGTTCGGCCACTACACAATAAATATATTTTTATGTTTTTCTGTCTAATGATCTTTCGCACACGATCACTTCAAATTGTGAGAACAAATTACTGAAAATGACTGCTGCATTTTCCCAAAGCACAGAAAAAGACGGGCTTATAAAAAAAGGAAACATATCATTTATGCACATGTTTAATGATATGCTATGCTGTGCCAAACATATCATTTATGCACATGTTTAATGATATGTTACGCTGTGCCAAAAAGACGATCTATTCTAAGCTACATCGAAACATGACTGATAAGGTGTTGTGTGGTTTCCCAACAAAGTTGAGTTGGTGGGAGGCAGTCAATAAATTTCATGTGGAAGCGTACAGGCATGATTATTAGGTCTGGTTGTCTGTGTTATGCAAAGACGCTATTTGTGATGCTTCAGATGCACATATTCAATTATACATCCAGTGGCTGTTTCATTATGGATAAGTGGACCACCGGAGCATGGAGGCCTTCTGTTGGAGAGAGAGAGAGAGAGAGAGAGAGAGAGAGAGAGAGAGAGAGAGGGAGGGGAGAATCAATTCCTTTCAGATGAATCAGAGGAATTGCGAAAAATGACATCCCTTGCTCATGTGTCGTTGATGAATGATGGCAGAGCTACATTCACTCATATAAAAATATGCAGTAGAGCAAAAACAAACCCTTTAGCATCATTTCATGTCAGTCTAACTTGACTGTATGATTATGGTTTGGCCATAACCTCTATTCCAGTAACAAATACTTTTAAATCAAACAATCCACCCCTATGCCTTCTGACTCGTATTTCTATCACTGACATTTGTATAGTTTTTTACTCAAAAGATGTGACACAGCTGCCAAAGTTTGATTTAAACTCATAGATACACGACATGCTGAGTTGCTGTGGGGTTAACAGAAAAGTTCCTTGTAGTTCTTGAAATAACACACAATGTGGAGGTTTCAGGTACGCTAAACAACAAACAGCTAATAGAATTCTACAAGAAGAAAAAGTATAGAAGCAATGAAAATTGATCTAAAATATAAAGTATGACTATATGTTTATACATTATTCTAATTTAACCTTTCACTTCCTATAAAAGGAAGTCAAACAGTGACGGTATTAACGTGACATTTCTAAGCCTGCAATCGTACCATGAGATCAGAAATGTTCTTCATGCGTGACATATTTATTTCCATTATCTACGTTCCAAAAAACCATGTACATGTCATAATGATCCTCATTTAACCAACATTTGAAGAGCGTAAGACCCGGAGAGAGAAGGCGGCTTTGTCGAGGCAGACAGTCTTGGACAGTGAGGTGGGCGGCTGCTTTATATAGTTAGCAAGCTCCCATTGGTGGGGGCTTTTGAGGGACCATCTGAAAATTCTCCTTCATTATCAACGCTTTCATTAAAAGAGAGGGTAAAAAAGAAGAGGACCTGTAAAAAAGCTTGCTAAATTACTGACGACCTCAGGCAATAGATACTTGGCATAGGCATTCCCCTCAGTATTCCCGCTCCAGTAGACATAACAGGTTAACCATTATTTTAAATTCACAGTACTCCCACCTAAAGACATTAGTGCAATCCAAAGCTCCCTGTCTACGGATGTTCATTTTACACTTCACAGAGATTGACTGAGGAGCCTGAGGATTCCAATACTTCTTGCCATTCTTTCAGACATAATTGCTTGAGCAATTACAACTGACACATACTGTGAGCCTGTCCTTTGATGTTTTAAGGACTTGTTATGAAGAAACCAAATGAAAGGGGCATCCGAGCATCGTAGGCTCACAGCAGAAACCCAGCGATTTGCAACGTTATTTGATTTTCAGTTCATTATACATGCAATTGGAGAAGATTCAAGGGGATTCTCTGTGTGTGTGGTTTTTTTTTTTTTTTGCTTGAAAATAAGGACGGAATGTTTGAGTCATGATATTCCTGCAATAGGTGTATCAAGGCCTGACTTAAACCGGTAATCATGGTCTCCAGAGTACAATTAGCAGTAACTACAGAGTGAACTGAATAGCATCAATACCATGACCAAAAGCAAAATTTTCTTAAAACAGAAAGTGTAGCACATAAGACAATATGAGAACTCTTGAAATAAATGCATTTTTCAAAAACTCAATTATGAGAAAAAAACAAAATGTAAAAACTGTTTAAATTTTAAATACAAAAAAATGTGTTTTTATGGACTATGAAATAGACAAAAAAATAAATGGGAGAAAGAATTCAGACACCAGATACTATATTTTATGGATTTGAGAGCAGGCAGTTGGCTGGGCACCACTAGAGAGATGTATTTCTATATTTCAAGGATTCAGCACAACAAATGCTGGGGTATAAATTTTAGTTGCTGAAACCCAATATTATCCTGCTTTGAATAGATGAGACATCAGTCATGACCAACTGTGCTTTTGTGTTTTAAGGCCATAATATCTCAGGTTTTCTTACTAAGTCTTCTTTACAGAATGTGAAAATATGGCCAAAGCTTTACTGGTGTTTTAGTGCATGTAAATCGGCATAATATTTCCACCTCTCTTGGATAAGGGTTTTGTTTTGTTTTGTTTTGTTATGTTTTTTACGTTTAATCCTGTTTTATAGATGCACAGGTCAGTGTTGGCTTCCTGATTCACTTCCCTCTGTACAAAAAAGCTGTTATAGGCTGTGATGTTATAGATGATTTCACTGCCCCTGGAACCCAGTAAAAGTAGTCAAGGTTCAGAAATACAAGTGCATTTACTTTACTTTAAAAATGTCACTATCCACAATATTGTCAGATTATGAAAATTGTAACACTATTGTTAAGTTTTACTACACAGTCTAATATCTGACATACATGTTTAACATGGTGAATTTTTTCCCCCACTCAATTCAATATAGGCAGATTCATCCTTCACTAACTGGCTGCCCACTGTAGTCTAAGACCCCTCTGAGGAGAGACAATATGGTCAGACATGTACAGTCCTGCCAAGGGTCCCCCCCTAGTGCAACACCAATCTATTCTGTCTGCAGAACCCACCACATCTTCAGTCTCTCCAATTGCCTTTCTCTCTTACCCTCTCTGCCTCTCCTTAAACACACCTTACCTTCTACTATTGCTTAACATGCTGCTTTCTCATGTGTCTTCCGAGCCCTTGGCATGTAGTCCTTGAACAGAAGTACAAACAAGCCCTACCCTCAAGTGGCCCACTATGTTACAACGCTTGGAAACGATCTGTCTGGTCACATGGCCTGCTGTTTTTTTTCTGTTGTAATATAGTGAGCATGCAATGTGCAATAAGCAGAATTGGTATCACACATTCAGAGACGTCGAGCACTAGTTATGCTACAACAGCAGGCATCTATGTAAGCCTATCTACTGTTCAGTGAGATTGAACATGATTTTCTATATCTATACACCTGTACGTGAGGCAACAGACACCAGATCGGATGCAGTTTAGAAGTGTGTAACGAATACCAACTTTTGGCAAAATGAAGTGGATTTACTTTCAGCCTTTCTGATCATATCCATTCAGTTGAGCATTGCTCTCACATAACAAATGAGAAGTCCCCTGACACAAGAAATGACAGACCAGTCTTTATGAACACATCGGTTCAGCTCATTATCTTTCTTGCAAGGCTACTGAAGAGTTCCTTGACGCACGAGCCCTGTACGAAGATGAAAAGACAGAACCCCAGGATATTTGACGACGGAGAGAAGATTACGTGTTTGAAAAGACAGAATGTTGGCCTGGCAGCTCATTTACCCTTTTCTGTCCAGGTCACATTCAGTGAATCATCAAAAATCATGTCTGTCTTTCCATGATCCAGCATTTCAGTCCTTGTGGCAGAATTATGGTGTCTGACAACTTAAATGTCGTTGCCCCTGTTTTATGGCAAGAAAATTCTGAAACAATGAAAGTCTTGAAAACTGACACCTTACCTGGTCAAAAGAGGTAAAATACCACATCATTCTAAAACTAGCATCATCTACTCACCAACAGGCAGACAACAAATATAACTGATTAAAAACATAATCTTATTATTCAAGATTCAATAATCTTATCATTAATCAGTTTCCCTCAAAGCAATTCATTTCTATGATTTATTTTTCATACCATGATATGCCTGCCATGTGAAAAATGGTGGACTATGATGTTTATGGACAACTTTCACCTTCCATGATAAGGCTGATAGAACAAAGATCTTTGGAATAAAATGAAATCATCTTCGTGAAAAGTCCTTTGAATAACTGATTACTTTCATGACTAAGCAAGCAGCAACCTGAAGCAAACATGTGATTTTATTTATGGTGTGGCAAGAGCTTTGCTCTCTGGGAAGCGGCCCTGAAGCCCATCTTTCAGTTTAGTAAACAGAAGCTTCATAAAGGAAGGGTTCAGAATGAACGCCTGTTAATAAGATTACATATAACAATAATTTAAAAATCGTAATCAAAGATGATCTTGTTCTTTTAGTTGTTACATAAATCACCATGATAAACACAGAACATGTTAATTGCATTCTTAATGCAAAGTGTAAAATATCGTGGTATTATCTGTATCGTGGGTTTGATTTTATTTCTGTTTGTATGTAATCCTAAATTCACCAGAGAGTGTAGGCAGAGTAGCAGACTGCCGAAAACCATGACTGCTTCAGAGCACATATTTAACTGCTATTATTCCTTTCAGTGAAAAAAAAAAAAAAAAGAAAATGCAAAAGAGGCCCTGGAACAATTTCAAGGCTTATAGGATGTGGCTGACTCAGCAGTGAGAAATGAAATAATTGGAATTTTTCCTGCATTCCTTTGTAACTTGGCAGCCGACATGGAAATGTTTCTTGATGAGATGGTAGATGGCAGAAGGCTGTGTTCTATGTGAAAATGGGATCAATAGCAATGCATGTGAGAGCTTTCATTCAAACACACGTGGGGAGCGACCAAACACGTGTGCAGATACATGTATGTACAAGAGAACACGTGCAAGGAGTTAAGTGGTTGAGCATGTACGGATTTCATGACTGATTTATAACTGTTCTCATATGATTCTTGAATTGGTTTCCATACAGACAGTGTTCAAATAAATAAATATTTTACTTCCCACTATAAAAGGGCTGCAGTCTGGAAATGGAAGAGCATCTCAGTGAGCCCAGATCAGACAGAGAGAGCACTTTAGACTACCTGTAGCATCCATATTACCGAATTAAAGTTCCTATTAGGTGCAGATTAGAGTGTTGCACTGGCTTTAAAGCACTGATGAAAGACATTAAATATCTTTGAAGTTTATACTAGGGAATGAGTTCACCTTCAGCACACAAATGAAAAGAATTGAAATTCAGAAAACACAAATACCTTTAAGGTCCAGGTTGCGAGCTCCATTGGAGTGCTGTGTAACGGTGCGGGAATCGATCTTGAGCATGTGCACGTTGCTGTCATCACGTGAGACCACCACGTTATGCCACTGGTTGTCGTTCAGCGGCTTGTCCGAATTGCCTTTCATAAGAGAAGGCCCATTTCCCAAATCAAAGACGTAATGGATGTACCTGCAAGACGGTAATTGCTCAGTCATGGAGGGCTATAACTTTATGCTTTTCTCTGAAAAATCTATATCTCTATCAAGTCTCAGACCACTGGTTCAGACTAAGTTACATCTTGCCAGGTGCTTTAAACCAACTGTGCTACCCTGTTTTCTTCAAAATTATTAAAATAACCACCAAATGTTCACAAAACACCGGTTCTAAACATGTTAGCGCTACCTGATCTCATTCCTTAGGTCTCAAACTTTGACATGGTGCACAAGAATTAATATTTGACACAATCATTTTATAATCATGTGAAGTGTCACAAAGCAGTTCTGTCAAATGATAATCAGCTAGTATCCTTAACCTCACGCAACCCCTAACCTTGACCATTGAAAAGGTCTTTTATGTTGGATTTTTTTTAATGAGAGGCACTTAGGAGATAATATTGAAAATAAAAATGTAAACTGAGAAAGGAGAAACACAGCCCTCATATAGGTCAATGACTACTTAACAGAGATATACAAAAAATTAACAGACATACACAGTATATACAGCTATCTGATCAAGGTTTATTTCTCACAAAGACAAAAAAGGTATTTTCTTTAGGGAAAATTTTATTACCCATAAATGCTGGTTGTTTACACAATTACAAACAAAGTCTGTTTTTTTTTTTCTTTAATTTACCAGCTGTTACATGCAAATGGACATCAAAATAATGGGCAGAGATGCCTGGCAAATGAGGGGGTGACAGAGGAAAGGGGACTGGGAGGTGAAGTGAAAGAGAGGAGAGAGGGAGCTCTGTCATTGTGCATGCTGGAGCAGACTCAAGTGAAAAGCAAGGCCACCGGCTGTCTAATTACTTGCTGATTGACTTCCTTTCTGACAGTGGTAGGAAAGGAGGATATCTAAGCTTTCTTCTTAATTTGCTTGCTCCCTTCATTTTTCAGTGTTAATGTTTCAATTTTTGGGTAAAACGAATCATGTACAAATGTTCTAATTTGCCAGGAGCAGAGTGGATTGAACATTCCCTGGGTGCAAAAGACCCAAACAAAAACAAAACAAAACAAAAAAAAAACAACTATTTACAGTACCAGAAAGCGAGTGAGCATTGCGCTCCATCTACCATGAATACATTTGATTTAGTTCTCAAATGGTTTTCTTATTGGTGGGGTTATGGTGAAACAAGCTAAGAAATTAATGGGAATCAAAATGTGCTGCTCTTTTTTCAATATGAACAACTCAAACTACTTAAAGTTTTTTTCTTTCTGAAATAACATTTAATTCACTCAAGTGTTCTTAGGTGACTCATTAGTGATACAGTCTGGGTGTAAGCTGAGCTGTAAACAATATGAGAATGAATCGATGCTGTTGATCAGATTAATTGGACAGAACAAATAAAATCCAGACTAATAGATTTATGATCTTCTTTTAAATAATCTTCGGGTGTATTGTTTCAGCTGTGCATGTTTCAGATTTAAAAATCAACTAACAACATCAGCTAATACTTTAAATTCTT
>NC_044502.1:28690021-28817521 GCF_902362185.1 Chanos chanos
TCCAACAGAAGGTTGTGTTCAGGGTCATTGTGTCTCTGGGAGAGCTTCCCTCAATAAGTAATTACCACTTTTGGTCAAAACTGTCCCCATGTCTCCTATTATCCTGAAAACAAAGACAGCTGGGCTATCTTTGGTTAAATAAAAAGAAAAAAAAGAAAGATAGAAAGAAAGAAAAGACAAAAACTCTGCGATATTCCGTCTACTACTTAGTCTAAGTAAACAAACTAAGCCCGGGTAAATGCTGATCTTAAACTATGACAGCAAAAATTTGCAAGGTAGCCACAGTTCAGAGGGCATACTGCTTTCTATTAAAAAATGCCAACATCACTTTTGTAAATCACTGTTCCTGGTTTGAATGTGTGTAAATGTAGTACTTTTGGGACTGAAACTCATTGCAAATGCAGAACATGATGATGAGGACAAAACGCAGACCTCTGGCAGATGGCAGAGAGCTCTAATTGAGTATCGTTTAGCTTGACCATCAGTCGTCTCTGTTTGTTTAAAAGTCAAATTACCATTAGGCTTTCATTAAAACTTCAGTGAGTCTAAATCTGTCCCACCAAAGACAGCAAAAGACAGATACTTTACGGCAAATTCAGGAATTAGCAGTATTTCCTCTGAATTTCTCCAGTATTTCCTAATCAATGTGTACATGTCTGAAAACTCAGACATGTATATGTTGTCTAAAATCCATTTCAGTTCATTTTATTCGTGTAGAACTGTATCCTCCTGCAACACACTTTAAAACACACATGATGCACAGAGATATACAGTGCCAAAAGAATGACTGACATGTTTTCTAAATTTAGAGGAAAGACTAGTTTTCAGTTGCCATAGCAGCTCCAGAATTACAAAAGAACCTGCATTATGACACAGGTTCCATTTTCGAATTCGGATTTAGATCATGAATCTCTAGTCTTTGTTCAGAGATGCTGAGAAGTACTGTTACAGTGCAAAAGCACAGTATGTTTTCAGAGGTGACCTCTGAGTGGCAGACACACTGAGTGGTCTTTGCTGCCATCTGGTGGGGGACAAGTGTATGTCTTCACAGAGTCATGTGACCTGTGCTGCAGAGGGCTGTCACAAATAACAGGCCACCGCGTTTCAACATCCCCTCCTTTCTTTATGGAAAAAAAAGAACAAACAAACACACACACACACACACACACACAAAACTGATAAGATTTCCGTGACTGTCTATCTCTCATTCGATCTAACACACTCTTTAGTTCAATCACACAGACTGTTAGGCTTTGAACAACAAATAACATTTCATTCTGATATTCTGGTAAATGTCACCTCACAGCTCACCAGTCACTGTAAAAATGCTTTGTGTACGTTCATGTAAATTCACTGATTTCACCTGCTCACATCCCCATCACTTAAACCAGGGTTAACCTTCAGTCAAAGGGGCTGTGGAAATGTATAGATGCTCCTCATTGTTGGACAAGTAGCTGTCATTACACGAAAAGAGATTAACTGTTAAACTCAAAAACGTCAGATAAGAGTCAAGCTAAGGAGAGAGCGGATTACAGTACATTGCAGCAACAATGGTTGCTTCTTCTTCAAAGATTTGCACCATTAGCCACACACCCATGCAGAGTACACACACACACACACACACACACACACACACACACACACACACACAGCCTACTTACCTTAGAAATGATGAGGTTCTTATCAAGAGCTCAGTGTATCACAGTTTTGCAAATTCATGCAATGAACACTGACTGTATCGCAGTTATACAAAGAGACAGTTTCAATTTGCAGTAAACAATACATTTATCATATCTAATTTAACCACTTTCCTAGTGCTGAAATGCTGACTACAGTCTATGGGAAAGCAGTTTTATATTAGACAGAGAATTTGTCTCCTTTCTGAAGGAATTCATTGGATTATTAGACAACTGAGAGTTTGGTAAAATCTGCGGAACATTGGCTACTAAGAATAGAGTCTGCTCAGATACTGCTATTCTTGATCTCAAACACTGCAGCGAATTGGTATTAAGCAGAACAAAGGAGATTGAGGACAGAAAGGGAGAGAGAGAGAGAGAGAGAGAGAGAGAGAGAGAGAGAGAGAGAGAGTAAACCAGACTAGGTCAACAGCAAATAGAGGTCTGTGATCAGGAAAAGAAAGCATAAGCATAAGAGTAGCATAGCAGACGTTAAAAAGAGCCAAAGAGAGAAAGAGGCAGATTGAGAGAGGGAGAGAGAGAAAAAAAGAGACAGAGCAAATATGAGAGAAGAGGGGAAAAAGTAGCTTCAGGATTTCTTCATACCATTATTCAAGGTAATAAAATAAATCACTTACTAAGATTACAGTCTATCCCGATACAATCTGGTGGGAGAGAGAATGAGATGGTGTGAGAAAAAAAACCCAAAACCAAAACAAAACAAAACAAAAAACAAAACAAAACAAAAAATATTTTCAAAAAATTTACATCCTTCAAGGTACATTCTGCAGACATCCAAACATTGAGGTCATGGGGCTCACAATCCGGGGACAAACTCAGAGTCAAAACTGCTTTTCCCACACAGCGTCCTACCCACAAGCCCAGTCACAACCAGAACCAGAACAGCGCCAAGCAATCTTCCCTGTACGCCCTGCCTCCCACTCACTGAGACCAGCCAAACTTTCAAGAATGAGCGTGATCTCCTAAAACTAGATGCTCATTTAATTTCAATTCATACTTAATGTCCATGAGAACTGCTTGTTTTGTTGATTTGCATAGGCACTACATGTGTACTTGCGTTACATGCCTTACATTACAATTGTGTGATATAGGTAATGGCAGATATTATATGGCTGTGCAGAAGTTTAGACTAGACTCATAAATGGAGATGTTACTTAAATACACAGTTGTACAGACACCTTATGACATCATAGCGAACTGTTGGCTGGACTGCAAACTGCAATGAGCATCAGGGAGGGCAGGGATTAGTAAGTCATGACTTCTGCCACCAGTTTAATTGGTGACACGCGTACATTGATAAAGATTACACCATACTGTGCAGCTCCTTTAGGAGAGCTCTAAAGCAACAGAGCAACAGATTGGCTTGCTGCTCTTCTGTTGTGCCTGGGACTGGCACGTGGGCAGTGCTATTTAACATTTGGGAAAAGAGCAGTCTGTACCATCAGCCAAACCAAGAGCTGTGAAAAATCACACAAGCTGACCTCATACAGGGCAACAGCACCATTTTGCTAGACCTAATCCACTATGGATTAGTACAAAACTACATAAACTAAAAAGACTACATTTCAACTCTTTGTAAATACATTTCATGTATTTTCTTTTTTAGACTTTAGGCCAAAGAGAGAGTGGATTTTTATCAGAGCAGGTGAGAATAGCTTTGGTTAAGCTGAGGTTTGCTCTCGAGTTGTCAACCGCTACAGAAGAGAGGCCAAGCAGACAACCAAGGACCAGTCTCATCCAGGCAGGGCTCAGAGTCCTGCAGAGTGGATCAGCCTCTATCGACTGGATTCTCACGTCGCATACACAAGACTTAACTGTACACACAGTGAAGAACCATTGTCAGGTTAAAGGCTCAGGCAATGAGAAGAAAGACAAGCCTTAAACCTACACACTGTTTCTCACTTGAATCCCACAGACATTCTTTGGGCTCTCTGAGACTCACTGAATCAGGCACCTTGTTGTGTTTGAGTTGCTGAACATCATAATGTTCTGATCACCTTCTAAAGTTATGTTAAGTGAACTGGTCTCTGGCTGTCTGTTCCCAGGGCTGCAGAGAAGCTGGCCATTGAAGGGTTGTTGAGGTTGGAAAGAGAGAGAGAGATGGGTGGGGGGCAAGGAGGAGGGGGGGGGGTAAGTGGTGAGGATAATAAACAGAGATGAGGCTGATATGAATTTTTCGAGCTGCCACTTTGGTGTCACGTCACTATCGTGACCTTTACAGTGACATTTTTTTTTTTTTGGGAGGGGGGTGGCATGGGGGTGCATTCCTCTCATAACACTCTCATCTGCCTAATTCAAAGAGGATGCTCTCGTAAGGTCAGAAAGGATGGAGGTTACCTAGGTTGACGGTGAGCTTAACCCTTCCTCCGTCCAGCTCCAAGCGCAGGGTGTCGGCAGACTCTTTCGAGGTGGTGGCCAGGAGCAGGCCATACGCCCGCTGGGACATGAAGCGTAATGCCACGTCCTCTGCTTCCGTGTGCATGGCAACGGGCATGAGAACCTTCAGGAACGTGCTGCCATCGTAACTCACCACCGTGGCCTCTGCTCCACCAAACAGACACATAACATTCAAATCGTGCTAAATATGTCACTGTCAAACAGTCTCAAAAATGTCCAGTGTACGCTACTCCTTTAGTACATACCGTTTCTGGACAGTCAATACCTAAGACACACACACACACACACACACACACAAACTAATAAGCTCATGTTCTAATAAATGAGCCCTAAGGGAAGTTTCAAACTCAACTGGAGAAATCTTAACAATGATGTGAATTGCTCACACTCTTTATTGCTTTTTTAATCGTATCTAGAAGAGAAGATGGAAAAGTAAATGACTGCTAAAGTTAACCTGTGATTAAAAAAAATAAACCCTGAAACTTTGACAACAATTAATTAACAGTAATGTCATTGTTTTTTGGGGTTTTTTTTGTTTTGTTTTTTTAAATATAGTATGTTATACATTGTTTATTCAACTGTAGTGAGGTTCTCCAAAAAGACAACAGAGGGCAGGAAAGAGTCATGCAGTATATTTTTATACCAAACAAAGGCTTTAGAAATTCTCTGCCAATTTAATATTCCACTGCTCTTCTGTTTGCACTGAACCCAGGGAACATAATGTTCAAAACTGTTTCCATAGCAGTGTATTCTAATATGTGTTAGCATTTTAATCACCCCCCATGGGGGGGCCATACTGTTGTTAGAAGCATAAAATTCTCGTCTACTTCGCATATATTTTTCCTCACAATGACCGGATATTTAGCTCTAGCACAGTTGCAAGTGCCACCACCACCAACAACACTGAAAACCACCTATGGGTATCCACTCTAGAGCTGCCCATCTATCTGTCGCTGACAGAGATCTATCTGAAAGTCTAATATTTGTCAGGACCAACACATGATGTCATAAGCAAACATCCCCATGCCTCCTTTATGTAGCTTGCCAACCCTCATCCCCCCCTGCCCCGACATCTCACCTGTTTCACAGTTGGTGCCCAGGTAGCCAGTGCCAGCACAGTCACACACATGGCGGTTCCATCCTTCACGGCACTGCCCGCTGTGGCCGCAGGGATGCGCATTGCAGTGTTTGTGGGTCTCGCGCGTGCAGAAGCCGCTGACGCCGATGGCCTCCTGCAGCTCGGCCAATCGCCGAAGGTCACGGCTTCGTCCATCCACGAAGAGGTCACGTACACAGCCTACGAAGCCAAGCCTCAAAGCTGCCGTCCACACCTCCGGAGGCAGCGGTAGGAGGGTCTCCTGCAGACCTTCCTCAGGCAGGCCACCCAAATACATGTCTCCATCCAGGTCAAGGACCTCACTGCCCTCATTGGTGGAGAACGGGGTGTTGCGGCTATTCACTGAAATGGAGCCTGAAGAAGAGTGATGGACCAACGAGAACTAAGTTAATTGTCATTAGCATCAGTCACAACCGTTAACATGCACTAACATTAACATTTATGGGTTATAATGGCAACCGTACAGATAGATGGTAACTGTCAACTGATCTCCAATAACTGCTACAATATTGTTTATACTATTAGCACTAAACTGATCACTGTCCTAACAAAGGTCTCAAAATCAAACATTCAAAATGAACAGGTGAGAGCTGAAAGGTAGCCATGAACGTTCGCCTTTTTGAACGTACGTTAAATAGGGGCTCTCTAGGACCTTGATCAGGTTAATCATGAGATTTTACACATTCCGCTGGCTTTGATAGCTGAGTTTCAGCATGCTTTCATCAGCAACCTCAGCTGACAACAGAGAGAGTATTTTAGGTCACACCACCCCAACCAGCCTGTGAGCAAGCCTTTCATGCCATGTCAACTCAGTCCACTGCCAGTCAAGATGCAGTAGGGCAATATAAGATGGGAAAAGTGTTTATATGAAATATGAATGTTCATATAATATGAAACATATGAATATTTCAGTTTGTCCCTGAACCTAAATTATGAAATCCACATGTATACATTTATGTACTCCACAAACACACACACACACAGACACACACACACACATATATATTACATCACAACATCTGTTAATATAAGACCAAACAAACCTTCGAATCAAAATTCAAAATGCCACTGTCAATAGCTTGACCTCCAGTTTAAAAAAATGATGTCAAAACTCAAAAATAATATGTATGATGATATGTAAACTGAAAAGCTTTTTATCCAGTAACTTGTGTTTCCACTCTTCCAAGTTCTAATGCAACTTGATTATAATTGTCGTGGATGACTGCCGTGGATGCTGAGCAGATCATCATTGTCAAAGAGTTTGACAAAAAGTATCTATTTATTTTAATTCCATTTTTAGTACGGTTGATTGCCCCCAAGAGGAATTAGCCTTTTCAAATGATGCAATTTTATGACAAGTGGCTCTAACGTGTAATCAATTTTTCATTTGCTATTTTAAAATAAAAATGGTCACTTGAATTCCTACATCTCTTCTCTATATTGGAAAAAGGAAATTATAAACCACTTCTGTCATCGTTACTCAAAATCACTTCTACTTTGTATTTAGACACAGTATGTGGGAAGCACAATACGGTTATTGTTGAGTGACTATTTCTGCTAATAGTTCATAACAGCATATTGATGCACTGCTTCTCTGCACTTCTCTTCTCTTTCTCCCTGTGCTACTGTGGGCTTATCCTGGGAGCCCACAAAGGGGCTAATACACATGAAATAAGCAAAGTGATTTTTTTTTTTAAATTATCAGATTCAAAAAACATGATATCAGTTTTCCAGAAGTTGAGGCTAAATATAAAAAAAGTGATATTAAATTTAACAAACATATTATCACACTTTAATAAAAAAATTATATTGGATTTCGTATTTTTTTGATAACACGAAAAACTGATTAAATGTTAAGGCTGCTTGTCATGTATTTGAATGTTTACAATTTGTGAACGCCATGCATCTGTCACACTTCCTGTTCAATTTTCAACCGTGTCTCGGCGCTCAGCCTCACCAGCCTGCTAAATGTCGGCTTAACCAGCTTATCATCTGATTATCACGTTTACCTGTTTCTGGATCGTTTACTGACTTGGACTCTGGTATAAATACCCCCATGTGTTCAGTTTGCGAAGTCTCTCATTCCCTGAGTAATAAGCCTGTTAATCAGTAGCCCATCTTTGGATCTCTCCTGTATCAACGCGGTCTGTTTATTCATTGCGATTTCAAGTCTTGCCTCAGATAGCCCTGTTTGCTATTCGTCAAACCCCAGCCTGTTGTACGATCTGATTTTGGGAATGAGTCTTAATGAACATTTGGCACATCCAACACACGTGCATCCAACCTCGCTGAGTGGAGGTTACAGCATGGACTTTATAGTGACCGATGAGGGACGTGTTTAATAGACTCCATGTTACATTCTGAAAAGGAAAACAGAGGCAATGTGCGGGTGCTAACCTTTGCGTCCCTCTCTCTGGAAATCCACGTGGCACCACTCCCCATCATTGACTTTCTTGGGACTGGCCTTAATTTTGATGCCCCCTGACCCCATGTCCATGAGCAGGTAGAGGAAGCCATCCAGCAGCTCCATGGCGAAGAAGTCGACGCGCAGCCGATGGTCCCGTTCCCGTTCGGCCGGCCCATGTGGGCGCCCGTGGCTGAAAATCAGGAGGCCGTTGGGCTCCGTGGTGCGGAAATCGAAGGACACCGTGCCTGTTTTTTTGGTATTCCACGGAGGTAGTGTGATATAGGCTGACGGTGTGTCGAAACTGACTGGATCCAAGGCTGCAACATCCTCACAGCGGAAGGTGAGGTCACCATAGAGAGTGACCTTGGGGTCATGGAGCTCTGCCAGACGGGAGAGCTCTAGTCGGAATTCATTGTTCTTGTACACCACCTTCCAAAGTCGGAGAAAAGAAGACAAAAGAGAACAGGCTTTAGCAAAACAAACCTAGGCAATAGGATTGTGTGCAAGTACTCCCCTACCCAGAGGCTGAGACAAATTGAAACTCAAGTGCGCCTGTGGGGCACAGTTCTCCACTAAATAAATACCCACAATTCTTTAAATAACCAACTCTCTGGGTAAACACAGCCAACCACCATCCCGAACTGAAGAAAGTAATGTTTTTTTTTCCCCCTGTTTGCTAATCAATGGTTGGTTCTGTTTATCATGGATCATTTTCTTGTTCTTTAAATTAAAAAAGGACCTATCCTCTGAACGTAATAATGTTAAAACAGAGGAAACTTTTGAGCAAAGCCCAGTGAATGTTCAGATTGCATTTGTATGAGGCTTCTCCAGACCAGATGGAGGAATGAGGATGACAACAGTCCCTAACGCTTTTCATTTTCACACTAGTCACGCTGCCTGGCTGACGGATGGTGACTGACACTTGGTTGCAGGGTGTGAACTTGAGTGTCTCTGAAAATACATCAGGTTGCTTTGTTTCGCATCGCACACTCCATGACAGAAAAATAAAAGAAAAGCTTGGAGAAAAAAAGAAAAAAACAAAAAAACAAAAAAGAAAAAGAAAAGAAAAAAAAAAGCCAAGGCTCCTCAAGGCGCCAGTGCCCTCAAGACAAAGCAGTTAATCCCTTCCATACCAACTGCTCTATTAATCACCAGTCCTGATGATCTAATTGAGAGGTACAACAAATACCCTCACGCATGGATGATGTTGACGACATCATCCATATTGATGTCATCAACATCTCCTTCTTCATGTCCTTGTCAATAGTGGGTTAGTGGAATACAGCTAAAAACAAAATACTTTTGAACTGATCAAGCCAGGCAACTTGTAACTCAAGACATAAGGCTGAAGAAACAAGCCTATGCCATATCCCTAAAAAGAGAACAAGACTTTTCTTGGAGGTTTCTCAGGGCGGGGATTGGTTGCTAATAGTGACTGTATAGCTCAGTGGATTGAAAGAATGGGGTGATTAATATACTGAAAGGAGACAGGGTGGTCAACAAGACAGAAACAGAGACGCAAGCTTAAGTAAACGGGGATCTATAGAGGAAATCGATGTTTAATTTGGCTGTCAGGACAGTGAAGCTGCAACTTTAACTGTGTAGACACGATATAAATTACAGACATGCTCCAGGAGAGAGTGACTGCAGAGAAACTAGTGAGAAAAGGGCAAAAGGAACGGAAGAATAGAATAGAAAGACAGGGTCTGGCCTAAATTTCCTGAGAACTACTCTGGGGTGCACTGACTGTTCCGTACAGACCGCAACACTTTCAAACTGTGGCCTATAAATGGATGTTAAACATAATGGATATTTTAATCCAACAAGTGATCTGTAAGACTACACACTTCTCATAACCCAGCTTTTTCATTATGAAAAACAGAGTCTGCTTGACTTTTTAAAACCACTCCTCCTGACTGCTCTCCCAGCGCATATTTCTACCCACTGACCCACTGAGTTTGACTGCCGCTCGTCAAAGAGGGGCACGCTGGGATGTTAAACATACATGTCTAGACAAGGCACAAGGCATACTCACATCTTTCAGACAGCCCATGAAGTTGTTGCTGACTGGGGAACCAGGCAAGTCAGCTGTGTTAGGGCTGCCTCCAATGTAGAAGAAGTCATCTGAGCCAAGCATTGTGTAGTCTTCCTGTGTGTAACCTGTGGTGGTCAGAAGCCCATCCACTGATATCGTAACCTGAGTGACGTGTGTGAAGGTGAGAGAGAGAGAGCGACAGAGAAAGATAAAGATGAACAACAAATCTGATTTACATTTTTATCTTAGCCTTGAGATCAGTGCTGTTTCCTTGGACCTGAACTTATGCATACTACTAGCTAATGTTTAAATATTTTGTTGTCGTTGTTGTTTTTTGTTCCATCCCTAACTAAAGGGCAATCCATTTTTATGTCTGAATTTGGTGCTTGGCTTTAAACTGTACAGACTCGATTTTACGTCAGGGAGAATTCAGAGAGAGTGATAAAAGAAAGAGACAGAGGAGGAAGAGCAGAGAAAGTGAGAGAGTTTGCATGAGAGTAAGATCATGGTTATGTATGTGTGCCGGTTAGTTAGCCAGCCCAGGGCTGTACTGCTTTTCACATGTGAAGGGTGTTTATGGAACAGAGGGACTAGGAGAGTAAGCCAGTAAACAGGCTGTGTTAAGGGGTGAGGTCATAGGTGAGTGTTAGTAATAAAAAGGGAGAGCCAGACACAAAAATGGTTGTTAGTAGAAGGTTGCATTTTGATGTTAGTTCTAGACTGTCCTACGAATTTGGCCTAGACTTGTGTGTAGACACTTTGGTTGTGTATTTGGTTTGCTTTATTATTTTTTCTTTTTAATCATAGGAACAACACAGTTAGGTGGACAAAGCCATGCATGATATTTATGACACAATAGGCAATACTTTCAGGACTGCAGCAGGTATAAACACAAACATAATACCGTATTTACCATCAGTTGGGACAATGGTTAACAAATTGACTGGAGGAGGCAATATTCCCTCTTCAAAACAAAATGAGCTCAGATATTGCTGAATGAAAGCTGGCAGAATTTTTTTTTTAAATCCCTGTTCTGCTGTTTTTCATGAACACAACTGCATGCTAAATTCAGAAACGTAATGCATAACAAAAAACTGAAAAACACCCAAAATCCTGTAGCCACAATAAACGGTTTTCCTTTTAACTGGGATTATGCTTTTATAGCACATAATAATAACAACAGATATTTTTGTTCATATGAGCAAACAAGTATACATTTCTGCATTCCATTAACAGCCGCAAGAGCACACATATACATGGCCAAATGGCAGTGCTTCAAGAATATATTAAACCTATGGATTCATAACCTGTATACCGGTGCAAATGTAAATTTGCTTGGCAGAAAACTGCCTCGATTCCGCCGAGCATTTCAATTATTTATAGATAAAATAATGTGTTTGCCCTAGAATCTTGAGATAACATTCACCTTAACTGGTAACATGGACAAATAATGTACTACATATATCTGGTCCATACCTGTGTCTACGGAACTTTGTGAGTAGAATAATGATGCAATTTAATTTGCTTCGTGAGCAATTGTCCGTGTGAAAGTGAATCTCAGTAAACATAGTTCTGTAAAATAGTTCAGTTTTCAATGCATAATAAGCCTCGAGTCCAGTAACCAACGTTTTGGCGCGGAAATGTGAGGTTATGCCCCTACTAAGCACGATGCCCTTTTGCAGGTATTTCTTATATTTGTAATGTATAGTTAGGTCCTGAAAATGGTGCCCAGAGTGTGTTCTAATGATCCATGAAGGTGAACATCAAAAAAGCAAGAGATGGACTGGAGTATTCAAAAGCAGAGGAAGAGGATATCTACATCCATGGCAACAAAACAAATAACAACAAATAAGGCCAATGTCTTAAGCATGCATCAACAACCATTTAAGCAGTATCGAGGAAGGTAATGATGCCTGCAGCACACACGTAATTAGTGTGATATATGCATACACACACACACACACGCTCTCACACGCACACACACCATGTCCATGTCAGCACACTTACGCTGCACAGATGTCAGGACTGCAAGGTGGAATACCATGCAACAGAGTGCAAAAAAAAGGAATTTTAAGAGACAAAGAAATCAAATAACACAAAAGAAATTACAAATAAATAAAGAAAGAAAGTAATAAATAAACAGAAACAATCCTAAGCAATGGATTTTGAGGAAGAAAGAGAAATGAGGGGGAGGCTCTGCTTTTTATTTCTTTCTTTTTTGTTTTCTCTTTCTCTCTCTCTCTCTCTCTCTCTGTCTTTTGGCGGCTATGAGGAGCAATTAGCTATCTGAAAACTTCCCGCTTCGATTTAATTTTTCCCTTTTCATTTCCTCATAATATATGTGCAGAAACACAAATATGACCCTGCGCATAGGATTTTTCATCATTTTCAGGCTAATCTTGCAAGTGGCTGTATGGATCAAGCATATTTCAACATTTTATGTACCACTGAGACAGTCTAACCTTTTCTCCTGTCTGTCCTGCAGTCCTTCACTTATTTAGCCACATTTTCCTCTATTCCCCTTACATAAGGGGAAATGCAAGGTTTTCATCAGCACAACAAAAACATGGGTGTCAGCAGCCATAATTTGACCTTGCATGGTGCACTATAAAAATGCTTCAGGCCCATATCAGACTATTCGACAAAATCCGACAGATTCACAATTTAGTCAAAAAATGGCCATAGGTTTTACAATATGGGTCAGAGTTAAAGAAATACACAGTATAAGACTGGAAACCCCTTTTTTTTAATAACTACTTAGTGTTGCAGGGCAGATGTGGTTATTACATCTTCCTTAAGAAGGTAAGTAGTGAGTCGCCTCTGAGGCACATTAAAGTAACGTGTACCCAAATATATCTTTATGTATTCTGCAAATAGGCCTATGGTTCCAAGGCTCATCTGCCTCATGTACTTAACTTACTCCCCATCGATTCAGAAAATGAATAGAAAATGAAAGCACCACCTTCACCATCCTTTCTTCTTCTTCCTAAATCATTTTTTGGATATAATGCATACATGTGAAAATGGTGAGGGCCGTTTTCCATCTACATGTTAAAAAAACAACAAAAAAATAAAGAATATGTAAATATTTCAAAACCAAAATTAACTCAATGCATGGAGCACAGTGTATGATTTGGGAATAATATCTGAGATGGACTTTGTGAAATTACAAATTAGTTTCAGTTTATGAACAATGATTTTATGAGAACAAAGGGGCATTCTCTGTTATTTCCCATTGGCTGACACTAGGAAGAGAGCTATTGAGGATTATTTCTGCATTGTTCACATCTCTACTGAACCAAATTCAATTTAAATGGAACATTCTGGAAATTTAAGTAGCAGAAACTCCTTTAATTAAAGATATCTATGATATGCCTGCAGAAAGCATTAACTTGCAGTTTGAATACAAGAGTTGTCTAACAAATAATGTCAGTAATGAATTTACACAAGTACTAATGTAACATATCTCCTGAATTTCAGGTGTTCAGTGAAATTACTTTTAGGAGGTAAAAATACAACAACAACAAAAAAAAAACCTGTAACACCATTTACCGCTGATTAACACAACTGTTTGCTAATGCAGGGAAGGTGTTGCCATCTGCTGGAGACACCTGTAATGGTTCTCTACTGCAATTACAGCATATCATCACAAAATATTTCATATTCGGTAATGTCATTTGAATTCCTAGTGTCTGCCATGGTAACCAGTGAGCACTGAGTTTTTGCTTTTATACCGCCGAAAGCATTTCAGGCCCTCTGTTATGATTTCAACTAGATATGAAAGACAACTGAAAAAAACCCCAGAATGAACAAAAAAATGAAAAGCTAATGAAAAGCTACTCTATGTTGTCATGTTTTCTGAGTGAAGAAAGACGTTGTCTATACTATATAAAGTAAGAGAAATTATAGTTGTGGTTGTGGAAAATGATAAGAAAATGAAAACGTTTGCACGGCACCTTAGAACCGATGCCAACTTTGTCTTTAGTTACTTCTGCACAATAAAAGCAAAAAATGGAGGAGAGGTATAAAAGAAAGGGCCAAACCAAACTAGACAATTAGAATGTGATATCTACCATATAATGCAGTTTGTTTACCATAGTGTGTCCAATGCCTGCGTGCTTCAAAAAACAAAAACAAAACAAAACAAAAAATAAAAATAAAAAAGGAGGGAGAGTAAAATGACATACCACACACTTATCTAAAAATCAGTGCTACAAGATAAAAAAAAAAAAAAGACAAACACAATCTTGGCTGTCCAGTAATACTCAGAGAGATACGTGTGTGAAAAAAGAATATTGTATTCAGAAAAAAAAAAAAACGGACAGAAAAAAAGGATCAAGTTAAGAATAGACAGACAAACTTATCACAGATTAGTAATAGTCAGACTCTCTAACAGAATCAATAAATATAAATTATTTTTTCAAACAGAATAAATTTAAGACACATTCCTTTTTTTTCTTTTCTTTTTTTTTAAACAAACTACTGTTTTGTCTGAAACATGTACAGTATCACAGAGCACAAAGATGGTTCACATTCAGTCGGGGAGTAATGCTTAAGAAGACAAGATGAGAAAAAGCTAAACAATGATGTGTCCAAAGATTCAGAAGCTTATTGTTAGTAAGAGAGAGAGCGTTAGTAAGTCTTTTTTTTTCCCCACATAAAATGGCTGAGGGAGGGAATGCTCGAGAGAGAGAAGCAAATGAAAGCAGCACCAAAGAAGGGCATAATGTTAGCAAGTGTCATCTTTAATAATTATATAAAAAATACTGGACAAAATAATAATAAAAACATTAGAGCAGCTATGTAAAGCCTTAGTCAGCTGTTTATTCGTATCAGAGCGGTATACGTGACTGACAAGTAACAGGACTATGTCAACAACCAAAGTGTTATTCAGCATGTAAAAAGAAAAAAAAGAGAAAAAAAAAATCAATTATTCATGAATGGATGCCCAAAATATTCCAGTCCGGAAAGCAACTTGAGCTAAAGGTTATGGTAATCAAATCAAAAGAGAAATCAGCCCAGGCAGATGAGGGGTATAAAATTAGCATCTTTCCGCTTGGCTGTGCAAAATACTCTATGATATGAAAATGCTACTGAGATTAAAGCTTTATCCAATTTATTCATCAGTGTATTGCTACACAAGATATTGGAAAATAAATATTTGTCAATGGAACAATTTAATCTTTTGGGGGTTTTTTTCCAAAGTATTTTTAAATGACAAAGTAAATGTTCTCCCTCTTCAGCAGATGAAGGGTTCACTGGATGCAAATCATTTGCAAGCGTAATTGGAACATATTTATTTGATTATTCAGAAGCAATCACTGGGACAAAACATTTGCCATGAAGTCTGAACGCAGATAAAGCCTATACTTAATCAAGACCTAACAACCCCCACTTCAGTCTTCAGCTTACCAGCCCTCCCTCCCTCTAAATAGAGACACGCCCAGGAAAACACAGATACACATTCACACACAAGCATAGATCTCCAATACTGCATCTAACATTTGTGATAAGTTTTTGATTGAGTCACATTGCTTTTACAACGTCACAGGAAGGAACGGCCCAGGAAAAGAACGATAGTCTCAACAACTGAGACGTTTTTATTTCCTAAATATACTGGTGAAATAAATAGTCTATGGCACCTCTTAATAGTGCATTTAAAGTCAAACGAGCTTGTCTGCTTTGGGCAATCCTCTTTACAAATCACCTCATTTAGCCTCCTGGGTGTAAGACTATCAGGTGGACAACATCCGAACAATGGTTCTCACCTCCCTACCTCTGCCTTCTACTTTAGCACCTGTTAGGCCATCTGATTCCAATTAAAGCCCAGCATCAGCACTTCATCACTGCTACACACACCACACAGAACCCACAAAGCATCTACGACAGCAGCTACAACAGTGATGGTTCTATAGCTCAGGACTTTGTTGTGGTTGTGTGGGCATCTATGCATTATCAGAGATTTCAGCTAAAACCTAATCAACAATGTCCTTCACAGGTACCCTGTTGAAATTCCATACATATTACTATGGACTTCGCAGACTTCGTATATTTAGCATATCATATATTTAGTTGTAAAACTGTTCATCAGATGAAAATTTATGTTTATTTGAATGAAAAGCAGAGAATCACAACGTTAGCATGAGGCGACGTGAAAACGGAACGTTACCTGACGCAGGTTTCGTGCCACCCGGACTTCGTGCCAGGCGTTGTCGTTGAACTTGCCATTGGAGGGCTCTACGAGGGCCTCGAAGGCACCTGAGCCCAGATTAATCACCAGCCACACAGCTCCGCTCTTCAGGGACAGGTTGACGTAGTCGGCTGACTTGCCTGTGTGAAGCAGTAGGCCGTTACGCTGTAGCGTACGGAAGGCCAGAGTGATTTCATCCGTACTGCTCTGGATGGGAGTCTGAGACAGGTCATAGCTGAAAAACTCATTCCCTTTGAATGTGGCAACAGATTCTATGTGTCCTTCAGTGAGACAAAGAGAGGGAGAGAGAGGAAGAGAGAGAGAGAGAAAGTTGAGCAGATGGTGACTAAGCGCTGGTGTTTTTTTGTACATATCTTTCACTCAAGTGTAGAGCAAAAAGCTTAATATACCTGGTATAGAATTTTCTCATAAAAACACAGTGCTGTGTTTCCTGGTCTGTTACTACAAGCCTCGCTCTCCTCAGTATCTGGAATTTAAAACCAGCTCTAACACGTCTGATTCAACTCCCCTGATTCAACTGATCATCAAGCTTGTAACTCAATCAAGTGTGCTTGTACTGACCTACATTAAAATGGTGAGTGTAACGACTCCAAAAGTGAGAGGGATTGCGAAACTACCAGACAGGGAGAAGGGATAACATTACACTGATATTGTGGACTCATAATGAATGCAAATGGCAAACATGAATGTGCAATGCACAAATGAATAGCCAATACTAAGGCCTCAGGTGACATCTTCATTTACCCAGAGAAAGTCAGTCAATGCAAAACAATACAGTACAAGATGAACTTTACTGATAAAATGGTATGATGGTTCAGTGAAGCATAGACAGAGCATCAATAAACAGTATTTGACAGCAGCGTAAAGCTTTTATAGACCACTGCATTATCAGACATAATGCAGTGACACACTGGCCTTCTGTAATATGATGCAACATGGTAATACAAAACACATCTGCATTAAACAGTCATTTATGAATACTTTATGTGACTGCAGTGTAGTCTTGGCACATGTTTAAGTTGGGTAATGCAAATATGTGTCACTGACAAATCTCTTCCAGCAACAATTCACTGAGATAATCATTTTTGTCATTTGTATTTGGAAGAGAATTTTGCTGTCTTAATAAATTAAACACACACAGTATACCTAATTATCGAGTGTCAAATACAGACCATAATAAAGAGGCTTAAATAATCTGGTCCCAAAAAAAAAAAAATCTGAATATTAAAGCAAATCTGGAACCACAACATTAAGATGTGATTAAAAATTGGACTTGTGTTAATTTTTCAGGGAGAACAGCTCATAATCTAGTCCTCAGGAAAATTTCAAAACAAAGACTCTTGTGAAGGCAAATGAGACATTTTTGAAACTGGTGCATAGAGGGAGGCAGGAGGAAAAAAATTAATTTTAATGTAAACAGAGTATTCTTCTTGCTTTTCATCTGTATCTCCTGGGATATTATTGAGTAGACATGTTTAATGGAACTAATAAAAAAAAGAAAAAAGAAAATGACACATTCCACATATTCCGTGCAACTAAGGACTGGTGTGATTTTTTTCGCCCTTGAAAATATACAGGGTGTGGTGTCTAAAAGTAGATGGAAATATTCCATCTCAGGTTGGTCTAGTGAAGCGTGACATTAATTTGAAGACTTGTGTTATTTCATCAAGCAAGAGGACCCAGATCATCGGGTAGAAAATAAATGATTGGGCATGAATCAGCCAGCTGCTCGTCTCCACCGTGGAGGTGTCCTTGTAAACTTATGAAGCCAGATTCTCTTATCTCCTTGTGGTATTTGCTTCAGTGGAGAATAAACAGGTCCTGCCAGTCACACAACATGGCAATCTCCTCTGAGTCCTGGAGAGGGAAAACCTTTTGAAATGACACAGACAAGTCCCCCTGCTGTGCCCAAACGTGGCTAAAAGATTTTTCCTTTCCCAGTTTCACACATGTACAGCTTATGACAGAGAGGGTGTGCATCTGAATATGAATGAGTGAGTGAGTGAGTGAGTGAATGAATGAATGAATGAACAGATGAAAGGATGGGTGGACCAAGAAAAGGCTTTTAAACTGCTTTACAAAGATCTTTTCAAAACAATCAAACATGTAAAATAACCAGCTGGTTGATAAATTAACATACTGTTGAAGGTTAATTAAAAATGTAATTAACAAATGTACTAAATATACCATGACCATGCTGCAGGTGACTGCACTGGGTGTCTGTTACACAGATACAATAGTGAACTTTGTATCTGTGCTACATGTGATCAGGCATTAGAAGTCATGGTTCACTGAAACGCTACATTTGAGGTACAACATCCCACCATCCCCGTTGTTTCATATGTATTCTCTGAGACCTGTCATCAGTGGATACTACGGGCCGAATGACTGCAGCAAACAGTTCTCATAAACTGGAAATGTTAAAACAATCCATTCAAATCACAAAATTTTTTCACAGATCACTTAACAACTGGAAAAAAATGAGGAATGCCCGCACGTTTGGCATGACTTGGTGAATGTTAATATCTTAGGAATGCCATAAACGGGGCCTAAACCCTGACATCCAACCGAGAAAGTCCAACATCAAAAGATATAATCAGATCAAACAAGCTTTTTCCCTCTGAGTTCTACTCAGCACTGACAAGATGCACTTGTGAGGGAAGTGCTTCGCTGCGAAGTCCGCTTTATTTACTTCAGATCCTGAGCACTTACAAACCTTTTTTCTTCTTTGTGATGACAGGACTAGAGCAGTCAGCACTATGGCCATCAAAATCAGCGTACACCGTGCAAGTAAACAAGTATATCAACCTGTCATAGTTATCTCAACATTCGTAACTCTGGCATGAAAAAAAAACAAGACCTTAAATAAGAGGGGGATGTAAAATGGAGAAAGAAAATACGGAAATGAGAGGAGAGCCAGAAAGAAGAAACAGAAAGGAAAGTGAGAAACAAGGAAGGAAAGAAACAAAGCTAAAACAATGCACTGAGATAGAAGCGGAGAAAAGCTTGCTGAGACTCCTATTTACAAAGCTTAAATGCTTCAGTGTAAAACAGCACTTCCCTCAGGTTGCCTGTTCAAAGAAAAATTCAAAAAGATAAATCCAAGATCAATTCGAAGATAAATTGAATATGCTCGCAAATTCATACAGCACGCTATGGGACTGCGAAGGAAAAACAGACAAAAATGAAAAGGAAAACTATTTGCTGAAAAAAATAGAATGCAAATGACAGAAAACTTCAAATAAATAAATAAAATGGGAAGATACAAAAGGTATGCTTGGTGGTGGGTGGTGATGGCAATCCATATTTAATCTCGAGAGACTTATCATCCGTGCAGGCTCTCCGAGGGACACGCCACCTTTCTTTCTCTCTCTCTTTTCTCACATCAGAAATGTTCCCTCATGCCAGCTGAGCCCAGTATGCTGATCCAACGATACAAATAGTCTAATTAAAGCAACAATCTCCCAAACAGCAACACAAAGAATTTTCAAAGACAACAGCAAAGAATGAGATACTGGGATTCACCTGTGACTACAGATTTAATGGTTGAGGGGGGAAAAAAGTCTGGCATGAGGCTTTTATCAGTTTTTAGCTTATGAAAATTTGCTAAAGTGGTGGATTGCTGGCTTCTCTGAGAGAGAGAGAGAGAGAGAGAGAGAGAGAGAGAGAGATGGGGGTGAGAGAGGGAGACAGAGAGCGAGAGAGAGAGACAGAGAGAAAGAGAGAGAGAAATATCAACAGCTGATTAAATTCACAGCCAGCGGGGGAATCCATTTGCTTTGCAGATTAAACACACAGGCTCATAGCCCATAAGGAGAGAGAAGGACGCAATTAGAGAGATAGTCAAAGTAAGGCCCAACACTAGGAAGAAGAAGCAATCACTTCTTCCATGGTGAGAAGTCACCAGAGCCACACTGACAGTGCCGACAGTATATGTCTGATACAAAATCAGTAAGAACCCCAAAGTTATAACTACACCTGCTACTTACAATGCGTGTGCTGCAAGGTTAATGAAGTGTTGATGGAATTCTTTATTGATCCCAAGGTGTAAATTGGTCTTGTCACCAACTACTAAAACAAAGACATTAACACATGGATTATACCTCGATTTATGGAGACAGAGGAACAGATAACCATTGCTCCGATTCCAGGCTATAAGCCATGCCTGTATAAACAGGCATAGTAAATACACTATGAAATATACTGCAAACCTACAGACATAAAAAATGAAGAAGACAAAAAAAAATGCTGAAAAACACAAACAATAATTTGTCAGCTTTGTACAATGAAATTCACTTTTTAACGATAAAGAATGAAATGCTGCTCCATGCTGTGATTCATTATGATCTGGAAAGGGAATCTGCTCTCAGAGCTAAACCTCCAGAGTTTGATGTAGTATGAGGGGCAGTGCTAAGCCTTAGCTCCAGATGAAATGCATATAGACTTAATTGATTTGAGAGAGGAAATGGAGTGGAAAAGAATTAGAGGGGCTAATGGGAAACCTCTTCCTGAGGAAGATGAGAACAGACCGAAGGCCTAATGCTTCATCTCAGCAGCTTTCAGCAAAGACGCTGTGACAGTTAAGGCCACCAAACACTACCCACACCCACAGGCTCCCAACATCAGGCTGCTGATATCATCAACACCAGGGCTAGCTTAAGAGAATGACATCATTCCTGAAACCAACTGATCAAGATAAGGGAAGGGGAAAAAAAAAAAAAAACAACTGAAGAAATTGAAGGAACAATTCCAATTCTTGTGGCTCTCTCAGTATCTGTGACTGAATTTGCAACACCAACCTATAAAATATTAAATTCTACTAAAGTGGTTTCATAAGAGCTTGACTGAATTAAACCCTCAACTGTTTATTTGAAGGGGAAGTTCACGTTTCTTGACATTTGGGTCCATTTTCACAATTGCCTCCATGCAATTACATTGTCAGCATGATTTTTATGATGCGTCAGTTTTAGCGGCCCAGTATTTACCAGCCTTTTTTTTTTTTTTGGTATACATTTTAACACTCCCTAAGTTTATCAGTGTCTAACTCTTCTGAGCTGACTGATCTACCTATTCAATCTTAAAGATCGGTAGTAAAAGATTTCCTGTGGAAATGAATGAAAAGAACACACACAATTGCATGCCACCCTGAAGCCATAAGGAGAATCATATGTCCTTGTTTGTTTGTTATCATTTTTTGACATTTCACAAATCATTTATTGAAAAATCACTGCTCACACAGCCGTTAAAGGCGCAGAAAATAAGCACACTTTGGGATCCATTGGACGTTATTATGGAAGAATCATGTTTTTCTAGTGAAAATGTCTGATTGAACTGTTTGAAGTATGGACAATCACTCAAGTAAGGGTCCTGAAGTCAAAAATGTCAAAATGCCACCTTAAAATAGCAAAGAAATACATGTTTAATCCACAAAGCGTCCATTATGTCATAGTGAATGCACACCAAATTTGCACTAATCACCTAAATCTCTCCCTGTCCAAATCAAGCTCTAAATCCAAAAGTAATCAATTAAGAGGCTCATCACTGACACTCTAATTATCTAAAAACTTCTTTAAGGAACATTTCCAATGAAATTCTTTTGACCTGATCTAAATTTAGATGTCAGTATTCGAGAAATCCACAGTCAGCAACCTAGATTACCATATATCAATATTCAAACAATGCACTGTGTATGTAAACATTTGTTAGTGTACTGTTTAAGTGATTATATTCCTCATATTGTTTCACACAAACCCTGTAGGTGTAATTCATGGTTCAATGGCCTCTTTCAACAAAGCCTGAAAACATGGTGCTAAAAAACCCTCTAAGCCATTTGTCTTCCGCTGTATTGCTCTGTATAGACTTGCAAATAGGTTATCTCTCGATCTCGATCTCTCGAGTCTCCCTGGCAAAAGATAATCTTTGTTACAGGCCATAGTCTTTGCATAAATAAAAGTTAATGGGAAAAAGCCAAGGAATGACACTTTGCACAGAGGCAATCTGAGTGTAAAACAAACTAGCGCTGCTGCAGCAGCAACACATATTGTGATCATCCACAATGACCTTGGCATCCTTCTGCATTTAACCAACCAGGATGGCTATTCGAGAAATGTCATCTACACAAATCCCAAGCTGGTATCAAAGAGGTTACCTCTCCATAAGAGGTGCGGATTTTATATTTGAGGGAAAAGACTTTTAGGAATTTAACCCCTTCTTTAAAGTCAGCTCCATTCACAAAGTCAAAACTTGCTTTTTCAAACAAACCCCCCCCCAAGAAAAGACCTTGAGAAAACACAAACACCTGGAAGCAGGTTCTATTTTCTCCACAGGTTAAAACAACACACTTTCAAAACCTGACAAGCCAGCTTGATTGTACTATTACCAACTCGTCACCAGTGACAGAATTGGAACCCAGTGAATTCAATATCATTACGTTATAAACAATGGTGTACAAGGATTTGGCCTTGGCCCTACATTTGGCCTTGCTTTCGCTGTGTTTTCTTACGCATCACAATCAGAGTGAGAACCAGTGGCTAAGTGGTCACTTTCCCACTCCGTTCACATTTGTCAGGCCTGGCTGTAGCTGTGTTGTCTTTGGTCCCTAAAGTGCCAAATCCTGACTGACAGCACCATTCTGAGAAAACAAATCTTTTTTTAACTTCCAGCTAACTTAAGGCTGAATGGAATTTTAGATGATGGTGGCCAAGAGATGGAAAATGAGAGTATTAAAAAGAGAAAAGTGTAATGTTCCTAGAGATAGATAGAATATGGAATGTGTTCTGTCACCTAAAGGGAACTGCTGTTTGGTAATTGAAGATATTTCTCCCCCACCTCTGCTCCTTCTCAAATGTTTTCAAATATTTGTGCTTTGTAAAATGAACAGCAGAGCGAATTAATGAAGAATGTATGATATACAGCACATGTACCACATTCACACGTTGTTATGAGAACAAAGCATTTCAACTAAAAACGGAGTTATATTTGAAACTTAAAGGTGAAAGTTCACCCTCACTGACACATGGGACCCATTTAAAAGAACTGCCTCTTTGTAATTAAATTGTCAAACAGGGTCTAAAATGCGCTGTGTTATTTAAGAAGACCCATAGTTAGGGATACAAGCAGTACTGTCGCTGGAGCCCTAGTATTTGTGTTCCAATAACAGTGAGCAGTAAATACGAAAAAAGGCCTTAACAACGAATAAAAAAAAAAAAAAAAAGATTAGTTAAGTTTCTGTGATTGCACACACACACTGTGAACAGTGAGCAGTAAATACGAAAAAAAGGCCTTTACAACGAAGAAAAAAAGAAAAGATCTAATGTTGGTCTCCGGACCCAGCCCTTCCAGCCCTTCTCTGGGTTTACATATGGCAATGTTTCACACATCTCAAACTTTTATACATCAGTCTCTGCATCACCTAAAGTTATGGGGTCTGTGTCCTACATTTCAACTGCACATTGTTTTCATTGTTAAGCAGTATGTCTTTACCCAGTTTAGCACTGAGATCTCTGGGGCCACATATATGACACTATGCTTCCATGGGGCCTCCTCCGAGTCATTTTAGACCCACATTAACCCTGTGAACTCTGGTACCAGGTATGGGCCACTGCACCACCACAGGGCTTTCTAGAGACCAATCCTTGGGTCCTTTAAGAGCTGCTTTGCAGTCCTGGCTACCATTGATTTTGATTTATTTTTATATTCATTGGGTATAGCAAGGCAGTACTGAGTGTACGAAAATAGCTTTATATCACTCCTTAAAGGCCAATACTAAAAGATGCGGTCTCATCCTGCCTCCTGTGCAAATGAATTAAGACAGAATTAGCATAATTATACAAATAAGTGACCTTTAAGTTCCCCATTTGATTGATGAAAATGTTTTATTTTTAAAATCCTTATTTGTTGGCCAAAAATGTTTTAATGGCACAATGAATCAGTGTGGTTCAGGAGGTGTTTTAGGTCATTATGAAAATGGATAAATACACAAAACTAAAAATCCAGGTGTTTGACCCTTTGACGGTAACAGCAAACATTGGAGTAATGTTATAAGGTGCCCATGTCAGTTGAGGTAAAGATTCATGTTGGAGATGTGCTCCAATGTGAACAGTTCCACACTCTCCAACACCCAAAATATGGAGAGCAATGTGTGGACCTTAAGAGCATAGGAACTATACATAATTGGATCTTTAGCAGTATTGTGCGCCTGAGAGGCACAATAAACGTAGGTGAATCATTTTGGTAATAGGACAATTCTACACAGCGCTGGGGTTACCATACGCCAGTTTACTTCACTTTTTCAGTTAATATGTCATTTGTGGTGATTTCTGCGGGTGGCAAATGGAATGTTTTTCTCTTAACAGTGCACTTAGAACAATTGTTCTAAGAATAGACAGAGGCGCTTGCAAAATCTATGATTTTTAAGACCTTTTTAAGTTAAGATACTCCAGGGAACACTTTGAAAACAAATGACGTTTTCTACTACTACCATCTTAGATTTAAAATACATCTGGGAAACCAGGCTCAGCTTTGTAAAAGAAGACAAAAAGTTATAATGCAATTTAGTTTAGAACAGGTGTTATCTTCATCTGCGTCTACTCAGACACAGAGCATTAGGAACAGAGCTCTCTGTACTCATATCCCATGGCAGTCTCTCCAAAACAGTTCTGCCCTAGTGCCATTTCCACTAAACCCTCACAGCACGAACATGATAGAGCAGAAGAATTTGACCTTGGCAATACTGTGCAGAGAGACAGTCATTCTTGCTTTTGTCAAGGTAAACCTTTTGTAAATGTCATCTGTCTAACATGAGGAAGAGGCATCAGTCAGCTGTAGTAGCATCTACATGCAAACAGAAGCACTGGAGAATATCACTGTTACAATGAGAACCAGACGAAAGAGAGATGAGACACAGAGATTCCACAAGCCACAGCCCTCTCATATTCTCTCTTTTTTCATTAAAGGCCAGCACAGCACAAAGTGTAGTCTTCTCAGCAATGTGCTTTTATGCTACTGAACAAGACATTGGATTGGACAGCCAAATCAGAGAGAGAGAGAGAGAAAGAGAGACAGAAAGGAAGGGAGAAAAGACAAAGAGAAATGGTTGATGCATGTTAGCTCTTTCCTAGAGAAGTCGAATAGAACAGAGAAGACAGGGCACCCACTGAGGGGAAATGATTTAATAATATGGTAACAGTTCTGCTAAGGTGTACTCATAAAGGAAGTATGAAACATGTCAGAAACTACAAAATACAATGTGACTTTTAATAAAATAATCACTAGATATGGGGGAAGCATAAATAAATACTTTAAAACAAATATCTAAAGAGCATCTGAGTGCATGGACTTCCTTAGTGCCTGTCCTGTGATTTCCTGTAGGACAGTATATCTAAGTTATGCATGAATTAAGTAAAAATCCATGAGTGCTGGATCAGTAGTGATATTCTGAGTAATTCTGTAGGCCCACAATTATGGTGCCAACCTTAACACAAACATGCTCAACTCCATGAACCTAAGATCACATTTTTAAGCAAATAGTGAAACGGCCACCAAAGAACTCTAATTTCAACCAAATCGAATAATAATAAATTGGAATGGAAAATTATGTCAAGGTAAAGATGACAGAACTGGAGTGTAACTGTGCTAATTCTAACCAAAGATAAAGAAAACAATAACGCCAACCCTCTCGTAGACATTAAAGGAGATACATGCCACTTTTCACATAGAGGCTAACTATAATCCTTACCTTGGCTTTACCTCAGAGGATATTTTGATCAAAAGCTGATTTTTTTTTATGTTTTTCACAAGAAAAAATTTTCACCAATTTCATAGACCTACAAAACACTTACAACTGCAATAGTTATTTTTTGTTTGGTTATTACAATAGTAGCTCTGGCTAAATGTCTCAAATAGAGTCAAACCAACAAATTGATCATTTCATAGCAAGGAGGCCACTGTCAATATGACCATATATGTGAGCAAGGCTGAAGTTCCCTTTTGATAAGTCCTTTAAGACAATGTCAAGCAGTAATTATGATCAAAGGCAATTCAACACAATACTGTTTTCTTTGAAAGAAAAATTTCATTCAAACGTGTTTTATTTCGTATTTTTAAATTCCTTGTCCACAAGTTTGGAATCATATGTTATCATCAAGACACAGACCCTGTGTCAATCCAGGGGGGTGAGGGCTAACACGCGTGTCCTCCAAAACATTCAAGGTCAGCCAAAGGCTTTTTTTCACCTGCACAGGGCTCTCCATGGGAACAGAGTACATGAGGAGGCCCATACAATTTCCCTTGTCCAAATAGTCCGGGACATGGGCAACGGTGCTCTTGCAATGCCCAACCCGTCTGACACTATCACTGAGATCAGAACTATAATTAGGAGCTTTTTTTCCCCCAAGATTACTGATGGCATGACACAGCATCAAAGAAAAGTCATTTGTAGACTTTGCACAGCTACTCTTCCATATACTAACACAACTTATAACATGATGGGACATGAGGGTGTAACGTGTCAAAACTTGCTGCTCAGCTCTGGCTGAGCTGGAGAGTTAATCTTCAGGCACGACACTGCTGAGATGTTTCACTGTTTAGATGAGTGATGCCACATCTGAAATTGAAACATGTTCTTGTAATACATTCTATTTTCGAAAGAGGAGCATGGGAACATATCAGTGACATCTTGCCGGTGATCAAACTACAGGCATGAGATGCAGGACCAATTATGTGGTGAAGGCAATGCCGTGGATGTTATGATGTAATGACGTTGGGACAGTTGACGTAGTCAAGACAGAATAACCGAAAGCCAGCGAAGGTCTCTGAAGAACATGCAAACTGGCATAGAGATGAAAGGAGGATTTAAACAGGTTTTAATCCCCGGGTCCCCATTAAAGTGGAAATACATGCTCAGCATTCATCCACCCATGCAGAAATCTTGTGTAATCACAAGAAACATCACACTGAACGCACAACACAACATGGTGCCATCAGGCAAGGGAAGGGATACGTCACAACTAACAGCTCTGGCTGGAGGTTCAACCTGCTCTGCTCATTTAAGTATCATGTAAACATCAGCCAGACAAGCAAAAATCTGCTGCAATTACAGAAAGTACAGCCTGTACTCTACATTACTGTAAGGCAGAGTCAAACAATGGGGAGAATCACAATGAAAAATGTATGAGTGAATATAAATTACTAGCATCTCTTTGAATGGTAATCCTCTTCACAAATTCAATTGTCATCAACCATGGAGACAATCTAAGACCTTTTGAGTGATTGGAGTTCTGGCCTCAACTCAGTTGATTAATAGGATTTTTACAAGATCCACTCGCAAGTGAGAACCTCAGGTTGCCTCCTTCACATGCTTCTGATGAATACGACATTAGCACCCTGAGTAAGACTACAGCCGCATATTAATTAACTCAAGTCTCGACCCGGACCTGTCCTTAACTGACTTTAGGCTCAACTCAGACTCTGAAATAGATGCTTGTGAAAACAGTATATGTGAAAGAAAACGGCATGGCTCGGGTAGATAAAGTGTGTTTCTAGAAAACCCTTTTCTGTTTCCTGTTGTGCGTTCTGTCACGCCAATCAGCATGGCCTGCTATGCCCAGTCACTTGCTTCAGTTTTTTACATAGTCGGATGGCGCTGTGGCACTCTGGCAGCATTGAGAATTTGCACAGCAAAACAACATCAGCTGCCCAGCCACTTATGACAACCTGTGTTTACGAGTATTTGCAGCCTTTTTGACCCAACATAGGAATTGAAATTTCCAATGTTAAACTTGTTTCCTACAAACAAAAGATTGTATTTCATCTATGTCAATTTCTTTCAGGCACATTAAAAAAACCCAGATGAGTATGTAGATAAGCAATCAGGTTAATTGGGCTTGATTGGTGGTTACTAAAAATGCTAATACCGAAGTTTAACAAATGTTACCCTGCTTGGCTCTCACTTTTTAGTACGAATGTATTATGTTAGTTTTATCACTGGGTTGATAATGGTTTGCTGGGTATCATGACTATAAAAAGGCCTGACTTACTACTATTTCTCTGTGTTTAGCCTGCATCAGGGCAGTTACCCTAGTCAGCCTAGCTCAGTTTATCATATTAGATTACATACTGATTCCAGAACAGAGAATCCACCACAGGTTATATGATGCCTTATAATCCGACTGTTATTTTTCTTTTATCTCATCTCAGAAAAAAAAAATGCAAGGTTCTAGGCTGCTTTAAAGTGAACATTTCAAAGTGGTTTTTCATATCTGCAGAGTAGTGAAATGATCACATATATTGCTCATCCATGTATATACGGTTATTTAAACATCCTTTATATTTAATGAATGTCATGCTATAATGTCTAATATGCCAAAGAGCTAAATAAAGAATAATCCCTATGATGAGCATTCCCTAGAAATGACCTAAATGACATTGTGATAATGCACAGCAGACAGAGTGCAAAGACCCAGAGACTCAAGACTTATCTTAGACTTGTGACCAAAAAAACTTGACATTTCACTTTTACTTTAACTCAGAGACTGGAGTCAGACTGGCATAAAAAGAATTGTGAACATCTCTGCCACCACTGTATGGTGGCGCTGCCGGTGGTAACTTAGAAGAGCCGTGTGGAAAAAGAAGTGAGACCCAACATTAAAGAGAGCCGGGAGATCCCCCTATTTCCTTGGATTGGAAAATGGTGTATCAGTTCAGTTCCCTTGAAATTGGTAGGCTTTAAAGACTGCGGGTTTTTGAGATGTTTTTGAGTTGTAACTTTGTGAATTTCTGCAGTTTTGCAGCATTCACTGCACAGTTGGAATGGATGGGAGGGGGTTATTTATCATGATGAATGATAAAAAGATGCAGAGAAGTATGAGCACTATAATTCTGCCTCCAGGTTTTGTCTCGTTGTATCCATCTAAGAACATATGTAGGAAGGAGACATCAGACCCCGCTGCGTACACTCCTTGTTTGTAACTATTATCATTCATATTACAGCCATGAATCAGCAGTGTTTTATAAGTCCAATCACTTTTGAGGGCAAGGTGGTAAATGTATTATGCCTTTGCAATTATCATCAAAGCATTAAAATTTCACCAACAGGAGGACTTGTGCACTTCAGTGTGAAGTTTAAAAATCAGATTAAGTTCAGTGCGCATATTTATGCTATTTAATGTTAATGTGCATGAGAAAGATGGAGTTGAGAGAGAGGGGGAGAGAGAGGGGGGAGAGAGAGAGAGAGAGAGAGAGGGAGAGAGAGATGCAGCATGCTAGAAAAAAACTGCCCGCAAAATAAGCACTTACGCAACTCATGATCTCTCTTTTTTTCTCTCGCCCCCTCCCATTTCTTCAGTCATTCCTACCAAGGCCATGTCAAGGACTTGATATGCGCCTTTAAGCTCTTCACAAAGCTATTACAAACTCAGGATTATGAATTAGCCTAGTTTGGTGTCTGGGTCATTAGCTTGATGGTGATACTTTCTTTCTTAGTGAGACTGTGTGTGTGTGTGTGTGTGTGTGTGTGTGTGTGTGTGTGTGTATGTGTGTGTGTGTGTGTGTGTGTGTGTGTGTGTGTGTGTGCGCGTGTGCACGTGTCTGTGTTTGTATTCATGTGTGAAAGCCACCTGTTTTCCATTTAATTTGTATTTAATTTCCCTCAGCAAAATCTCATGGGTTCTAAGCATACATATTGCACATACACTGCATTATAAATTAGATGACACAGATAAATGACAACTTGCTAGCATTTGATTTACTAATGTGCTGATTCTGAAAGTTTCAAGCAAAGATTAATGTCATGTTTCATTGCTGACCTTTTTACCTGATCAAACCTGCTAAAAAACAGTTTTAGAAATATCCATATTTATATTTAAAGAGCCAAAGAATAAGGACAACCATCCCATGATGCCTAAACTATGGACACTTCTTCTCCCTCCCTCTCTCTCTCCCTCTTTCACACACACACACACACACACACACACACACACACACAAACAGAGCAAGAGAGAGAGAGAGAGAGAGAGTGTGTGTGTGTGTGTGTGTCTTCTGTATGCTGCTTCTTGGGCTTCTCATCAGTGGACCAGCTGAGGTGATTAATCACCACAACCCTTAATCATGCCCAAAGGCCCACCTTCAATTAAATACAAAGTTCTCCTTTCATTATTCCATTCGAATTGAACTATGATAACACTCCCTACCCCCAACCTCATCTCTGTGCTTGCTTCTGACTCACATACAAAAGCGTTTGTAAAAAACATTCAGCCGCATGCAGTATACACGCATTTTTATTCAGAGAACCAGACAGTGGACAAAGCAGTATTGCAGCAAAGCTAATGAGACTGATAGGTGAGTTCAATGCAATGTAAGTGATCCAAAAGTGGAACTACACATAACTAAAGCTAGAGAAAATAAACATTTTCTCACTATAAAAACTGTAACTTATTACCTGAATAACAACAAGCCATCTCTCTCCAATTAAATTAAACAAGCATTTTACAATTGAAACACAGTTATTCAATATCTTTACCAAATTCCCAAAGAAACTGACTATACGAACCAGTCACATACACACTCACATAACTAGGTAGCATTCCAACAGGGTGGGCTTTGGGAATATGCACTCCAGCATGTTAACTGACATGACTAATGGGTATAACATGGCTCGAGGATCTTAACTAAATCCCTTAAAATGATAATTTGGAAAGAGGATTGACTTCAGGTTTTTTATATTTCCTGTCACCTGGCTGTAAGGATATATTCTCCTGTCACTGATAGCTCAGTTAACGGGGAGCTAGGCTCACCGTTAGTGTTAATCTCTGTAATTACTGCACTGAAGAAATACGGTTCAGTACCTGGGACAGATATAGGGGAACAGCTACAATCAAAGGTCATACAGTGTGTGAGCAATTACAGTATTCTGTCAGCTTTGAACGCTCTTGAGGGAAATAAAACAAGAGTATTCAAGGAAGATCTTTCAGTGTCAGTCAGTGTTCACCCTTCAAATCCCTAATCTCCATCATAAAGCTCCTATGATAGCATGACAAAACTGTCATAATGTACAATACGCAAACATAAATGTTCATGCATGTTTGATAACACATTCATAACATGACATTTACTTAATTTCTAATATTTGGCACTATCCTGAAATTGAATATGCTTATCATGTTAACTACATACAGTACAGTTATATTTGCTATATTGCAATGTTTGCACTATGTACACACTTTTAGCTATACTACACTCCTTTTTCAACATATTCATGTAAAGCCCCAAAACAGAATAAAGCTCAAAATGTTACAACTTAATATATTTTTGGCATGTAATTTAATTACTGGTTTGATCTAGAGGCTCAGATTGAAAGAATGTCCAATAATGTAATAATTACCAATAATGTATTAAATGATAACATAATAACGCCAGTGCTGTAATAATTGACCACTTACGTAATAATATCACAGACCATTAATGTAATAACTTATTACATTATTGGCAGGTTATTACGTATTTGGCTTGGCAACAAGTTTTTAATGAATAATGTAATGACATGAAGCCTAATAATACCGGTCAAGTAATACAGGTCAAATGCTTCAAACTTTTGATAAATTAAGAATGACACCAGGTGAAAAAATGTTTTGCAAAGTGTAAAAAGCTATTTACCTTCAGTTTCTCTAATTTCTCTTTCATTTCTAAAGTCACTACAGCTTTTGAATTTGCTTTCAACATGGAGATGTAAATAGAGACTCCTTCTTTCCCTTTCTTTTTGATTAACACATATATCTGTCCATCCTTCCATCCATCCACACTGTTACCTATTTGAACTGTTTCACACTGTCTGCTCAACATACTCCTCTTCCAAGTCAGCGTAGCGATACCTTACCTTCTTTACATCTCTATCATCTTTCCGCCACTCATCCCCCTGTCCATCCAAACATCTGCTCATGTAGTCCGCTGCATTTTCCAAACTGATCTACTCTGTCTTTGAAATACATGCTTACATTCTCACTTTCACTTACTCTCCAGTGTTCTCTTGACTACATTTCAACTCATTCTCCATTTATAAATAAAACGATAACTACGGTTCTTAGACTCAATAAGACCTGAAAACTGTTGCTTATTGAATATTAACAATTTGGTGTTTTCTTCAAATGCTGTACTTATATAAGGGCCATTTTGAGCATTATAAGCTTGGTATTTTCAAGCCTTCTCTAGTTTATTTTGAGTGTTTTTTTGGAGGCATATGCCTCTACCATCTGGTTTTTGGGTGAAAGATCATAGATATAAACTTCTACATCCCACTGAACATTTTATTTACAATACACACTTTGACATTTTTGCTGATAAAGATTTTGTTAAGATACTTTAGGCTGCAGTTGAGGACACAGAGTTTGGTTTAACATTTTTGCTTTTGGTAGCTTTATGCACCGTGCAGCTTTGAACCACTGTGTGAAAGTATTTGGTTGAGTTCGTAATGTGAATTTAAAATGACAGGAAAGACAAAAACAGTAGATCGTCAAGCAGTACTCTTTCAACACAATATCGTCTCTAATACAAACAGCCAACAGAAGGAGAAGAATTATTCGAAAGAAAGCAAGTCTTTTTCAAGTCAACTGAAGAACAAAAAGAAGAAATAATAGAGGGAACTGTAAGTTGGCTTGAAAAAGTTTGCCTGGGAGACTTAATGACCCTCCAGATTTTACTTTTTGTCTGAACCACAGTACAATCAAACTTCAACTTTAAGTCTGCCTTTAAATGAGCATGCACAGACAACGAACATTTAAAAAACATCCTTACCTGAGTCTTGATCACCTGTGAAGAAAGGAAAATGGATATGGTCAATACATATTTCAAGACAAAATATCAGTGATACGTGGTGGACTATAGGGGCACATGTACCATTAAGATGTGGTGAAGCTAAGGAATTTTTTAAAGAGGAGATAGTGGTATTGAGACTGGTAGTCAATTTATCCAAAATCTGATTGTGTAACCCTGTTTAAAAATGCCAGTTCCTGTGGTTTTCATTAGAATTGGAAACACAAGTAATGGGGTTAACATTCAACACAAAGGAATTAAATTAATATGGAGTAAGAACTTCATTCAGCAGTCAACGAAAATTAAAAGTACTATAGTGCATTTTCAATACATCTTTTGGGGAAAAGAAAAACGCATACAGGAGACACAGAATAGCTCTATTACTAAAACTGATATACGACCAATTTGCATACTATTCTCAGACTGAGAGAGAATTAATTTTACCCTGTTTGAAAACAATGAATATAAAGGATTAATATTTCCATTGGCTGTGGAACATTAATAATGCCAGAGAAATATAACTCGTCTAACATGCCCACTGAGGAACAACCACAAATAGTGTCAGATGGGGAAGAATTCTGTCTGCATTTTTTTGTGGTTCAAGTCATAATCAGATATCTGGACAGTCTCTCATTGACATTAACAAAATAAAACCACTAATGTCCAAAACATGTGAATTATGTCTTCACCGACCCTCAATATCAACTTTAAGTGCATGGGCAGAGTTCAGTTGTTCTGATGAATGATCAGGCTCAGATGTGAAGAGCGACAAACTTGTTTATTAATAAAAGTTCTGCGCACAGACTCAAGGTGTTATGACCTTACAGTCTCAGTATTTCCCTTCTCATTCTCTCTCATTCTCTCTCCGTCTTGCATATTTTATACCTTGACTTTCACCCAAGCTGGAGCCAGCTCGCAAAGTTTACCTTGAATCATTCTGACAGAGAGAACTGTTATCACCTTAACCCTGAGCAGAAGAATACAAAGACCGGAATGCAGCCAAAAGAACGGACACAGCAGATGAATGATGAAGCTGAAGTCAAAAGAATGCACGTAGCAGAAAGATGATGGAAAATGTAGAGATAGACATTCCTTTAAAAATACATAACTTATATTTGAGAATGAATAGGCGAGAGCAACGTATAGGGAGGCATAACTAGGGAGCTCCATGAACTCTCCTACTGCTATTTTCAAAAGGAAATGGAAGATCAGGCTGTCACCGAAGTCACAGTTTGGGGCTGATGAACAGAAGCATTTAATTTAATATTATAAATGTAACCCTCTGCATGACATCTACCTCTGCAATACTCCTCTTTCAACATCACTCAAACAGCTGGGGAGCAGAGAAGCACTTTTATTTTTGCTTCATGTTGTTTGACAAGGTTGACGTACAAGAGTTATGACTAATTGTGTGAAAAATAACCGTGGTGGAGGAGAGAAGAAAAAGAAAAACTAAACAAGCTGGCCTAAATAAAACTGTGAATGGTTAGGTTATGGATTTTAATTCATTTTCATTGACTACTTCTGAAAAAAAAAGTGTAATTGTGCAATGTTTCAACCTATTTAGGCAGTTCTCAAAATTACGTTCATAATCTTTATGAAAAAAGGTCAAAGGGATTTGGCCATGAGGCTAATGGGAGCAGCCAGTTAGGAGGATGTTCCATTTCATAACTAACATATCACAGAATGTGAGCGTAAAGGATCCATTTACAGTCTACCCAGCAGCCTATTAAACATGTATGGTAAGGAATTTGAGATTTTAGAATTGCAGAAAGTCTGCCAACCTGCCACTTTCAATAAACTAACATATGCTGACTGAGTAGAGAGCAAATAGAAGACCTCAGGACCCAAAACATTCACAAAAGCTTATGTTGCCTTATTACTTTGACAGTTACAACGATGTACAGCATACTCTCACTGAATAAACATATGCATGTATTGATATTATGACTTAGAACAGCCACCTAACCTAGACGTATGTTTGTGGGAAGAAAAAATTCTTTGTATCAAGTGTTCTCACGACACTAAACAATGGTCTCCATGGAGGCTCTAATTCTCTTTCCCAACACCTTAAGTGTAAAACTACGGACATTGTTAATGTGTGCCTCACTCACTGCTGGGCATTGAAGCAAGGGCTTCAGGCAGCAGATGGATGTGTCTGAATAAAGACCCAGTTCCTATAACGGCTCTCCCTGTAAGACCTCTCTATCGGTTAAACCAGCTGTTCATTCAGCAATGTTCTTGGCCCCCAGGTCAGTCTAACACGGAGACTCGAGGGAGTTTGCTATGCACTTCTGCAACTTTGCTCTAAACAAGAAGAGTTTAAAACTGTGAGATCTTTCTTCAGAGAACAAAGGACCCTGCACATATGGTATATCTGTATTTCTCTTCTGTTACGTTTATAAGATTCAAAAAGTTTTGAGTTTTGGGATGTGTTACACTGTTTACGCAAAGAGAGTCACACAAACAAACACAGAGATCCAAACAAAGGTAAAGAAACAGACTTTTAAAACGGATTGCACATTAGATGCATTATGTTCTCTACTGGTTTGTATAGGTAAACATGACAAGAATATTTTACAAAGATCTACTTATGTTTGCCATTTAACTGCATCAGTAGTTTCACAATTAATTTGTTTTTCTTTGTTCTACAAATTAGAGTTATTGAATGCGTACTTTTGATGTTATCTCTTTAATAGAATTACTTTATCCAGAGCCATGAAAGCACACAAGGAATGAGTTATGTTCAACAAGTGATGGGGACATTACATTTAATGTACTATCATTTTTCTTCTCTGCTGTCCAATCGTATGTAGTATCTGTGGCCTGTTTATTACATACAGCATGTCATTCATAATAATGGCTCCTGCTTTAGACAGTAACTCACATGTTCATGGGTCAATTTATAAAGCAGGCAGACTGGCCTCGAAGAATGTTATGGGTGAAATGAGAAATTAAACAGCACATTAATAAGAGGTCAAAGGCAAATCACAGTTGTCAGGGTTCCTGCATGAACTGTTTTCTCTGTTGTGCCCCTGCTGGTCATTTCTGGTGTTAACTGTCATTTGTTTTTGGTTTTGTCATGTGCTTTTGTTTATTTTGGTTTTCCATGTGCTCTGGCCCCGCCCCTCACTTATTGTGTCATTGTGTTCACCTGTCTCTCGTTGGAGTTGTTTTAGTCTGTCTATTTAAACCCTGCCTGTTCTACCCTTTGTTTGTCAGTTCATACCGCTTTCCCCAGTGTGTCGTACTAGCCTTCTGTTATCTGATTGCTTTCTGTGTTTGACCTCTGCCTGTTTTTTTTTTTTTGACTATTTTTGCCAGTTGGATTTTGCCTCCTCTGCCTGCCTGCCTTGTCCTGCACCTGTTTTTGTACCTTTTGCCTGTCCCTGGAATTTGCCTTTGTCTTCTGTTTTGGATTGTTGGCCTGCCTCTGACTGCTCTGTGGTACGACCTCTGCTTGTTTTTTGGATTCCGCTTTCTGTCAAGTGTATTGAAAGACTGTTGCCTGGCACAATAAACATCTCTTATTCGTTCATTGGCGAGTCTGCAATTGAGTCCCAAGTTTTCCCTGACAACAGTATTTCTACAGGATAACAGATGGGCCACAAATAAATATCTCAAAACTCGTAAACCATTGGCATGTGTCACAGTTGAGCTCTAGCAGCAGATTTGGTGCTGAAGCCCACATTGCGTTCCACTCTGGTCAGCTAAACATGAGACAAGGTTGTTCCAATGGACACACAATCAGTGACACCGGTCAAATGAGGAACGGAAAAAACATCCCCTGGTCTGCCTCCCTGGTTTGCTGTTGGCAGACACAGGATTTGGCAGAGGCAGCGTGCATCCACACTCGTGTCAATGGTACACACTGGTGGCAGTGGTATAATGGTGTGGATAATGTTTTCTTGGCACATGTTATGTCCCTGGATGCTAACTGAGCAACATTTGAAGGTGAACATATCTGCCTTTGTTGACTGAATGCATCCATTTGTGGCTACAGCTCTCCCCTTTAACACATGGATACTACCAGCAGGATAATATGCCATGCAAAGCCTCACTTGTCTCGGGACATGACAGTGAGCTTATTTCACTCAAGTGGCATGTGAAGGCCTTGGATCTCCACCAAACAGTGGCTGTTTGGGACGAGATGGAATAGCATGTGTGACCGTCTAATCTGCAGCAAATGTGTGATGTCACTGTGTCAGCATGGAACAACATACCTCTGGAACGTTTCCAACACTTCACAGAATCCAAGCAATTCAAATCCAAAACAATTCAGTCTGTTTTTGAAGCAAAGGGCAGTTCCACCCAGTGGATTTGGTGGGGTATCAAACATTAGGAAACAAACTGCTCACTGAGTATAAATTACTCTATTAACAATCATTCTTTTAATTGTGACCTATCTCAGTATTTTGTATCTCACCTCCTTTCATAAACATCATTGTATGGGATTAGGACACTGTGCAGTATACACTCCTTTGAAAGAATGGTGATAATCTGAGTTTGGCACTAGACTGTATAAGCTACAACCGCAATCCCTTTTTTGCATTGTACAAAGCAAAACATCACAACTGAAATACACGTTGATGGTTTTGATGAGTTGGTGGATAAATTCATGCCATGGCTGACTGAGACAGAATAAAAAAATAAATGAATGAAAAAAAGACAAGAGGAGAAACTATGATACACAATCTATATTCAGTTTTTACTATTCACAAGAGAGTAGTTTTTGAAAATGAAACCATAATGTGCTTGGAATTGTAAACATTTGTTTTGGTAAGTAAATGTATTTAGTGACAAATGTCTGAATCCAACAAACTTGGACTGGCACCAGAAAACCAAAAATCCAATGAATATTTCAGAAAAGGAAATAACTGACTTCATGAAATTACTAAGCAACATGGTAGCAATTACTTTAGGCATGGGAGTAATTTAAAAATTTATGAAAAATGTCATTAATCATAAAACATGCTTTGTGAAAGTTTAATAGATTTCTTTTGGCAATTTAGACTAGAAAACCCTAACCACAACACCCTCAAAATACATATAAATTTTTACCAAAAGGAAGAGTTAAACTTGGAACTGTGCTTTTGTTACATATATTTTGTTTTTGCTTAAATGATACATGGAGTCTGAAGTCATGTATCTTCTTGAGGAAGACAGCAAAGGATCTCAGAAAGTCAGAAGATATTTTAGTTGAGTTTTCAAAAACACTTATAGCTGATTTGATTTCTTTTAAACTAAATTGATCGATGACAAGAACATTCAGCCGTCATAAAACAAATTCAGCTTGTCTGAGGCACTGATAGCGCCTAAATAAAATTTCAAAAAAGTTCAATAAAATTTGAGAGAACTATCTGGATAATGCTGACACGACAAAGGTATCTTTGGATTCAAGAACGTGATGGTAAGCTGTTTTCTCATGGAAACCATTTTGTAGCTAGTGGAAAACATTTAGGAGAGTTGGTGGTGCATGTGACTTCTGTGTTTCTCTACTGAAGATAGTGCTACTAAATGCAAAAGATGTCTTGTTCCAAAAGACAACACTTGTAAATGAAGGTATAACTGAGTCTTATGTCTCACAGAGAAAGTGACTTACTGAGGACAGCCTCTGTATCAGTTCTAGATGTTTTTTTTTTTTCTAGGTTTTTCTTTCCCTTTCTTGTTTGCATCATGGTGGAAAGAGGTGGAGAACATTTCTGGAACAGCTGAAGAGGCAACATTCTAAGCACCTACTCTGCATTTTTCTTTTTAAATTGGTTAAATTTGTATAAAAATAAAGTTGTTTTCTGAAGAAGGAGTCATGGAGGGGGAATGTGCTGGATTTATAGAGAATAGAAAATAAAAAATAAATAAAATCTGGACTTGAGATGAACTCTAAAGGTAGCTGTTACTAAACCTCTCATTTAGAAGCCAAATCTTGACCTCAGTGATTACTGCAGACCTATCAAATCTTCCTAGACTCCTGGAGAAAACTACTGTTAAAGAGTTATATCCATTTTAGCACAGAAATTATATTTATGAAGTATGTAAGACTTCAGAATACACTACTCTTATGTATTAAATATTACAATGCACAGCTTGTCTGAAAAACAGTTCATTTTGTTCTATCACTCTCTTCTGTTTTGCTTCAGCTCAAGCAAAGAGATTGATTGAAAAGAACACATTGACTTCCTGCATCCAACCAGGATGCTGTGGTCTTTGTTATTGTTCCCTGAGTAAAAGAACACATAACAACCATAGCACAGATACTGCTCTATTGAAAGTGTTGAAAGACTTGCCTCTCTCCTCTATTTGTAGTTACATACCTGTTCTTGTGACGTTGGATATCGGTACAACATCTGAAACATGTTTTTCTTATATATGTTAGAAAACCTTGTGGGCATATTTGGGCAGACACTCTCCTGGTTTATAGTGTAACTGACTGCTTGTGCCTGTAAAATGGTGAATCCTCTGTACGCTCTCAGGTAAAGTGTGATGTTGCCCAAGGCTCTGTGATATTGCTGCTGTTCTTGCTCCATATGTGACTACTGGTTGGTATTTTTCAATTATATTGAGCTTTAGCTCATTCAGAATGCAGCTGCCGAGTTCTCACAGGACTAAAAAATATGAACAAATTAGCCCAGTCTTTTTCACAGTGGATTCCTGTTCGTTTCCACATTGATTATAAATTTCTGCTGTTCACTGACAAAGCTCGGAATGGTCTTCCACATGAATATTTTAAGTCTTTTAAGTGCCTCAATTTATAATGGTATGGAAAGGCAAGACTTCTTAAATACTCCATAACACAATAATTAATGATGAAACATGTAACGTTTCATGATGTCCAACACAAATTCAGCTTTCTACCAAACATAGTGTTCTGTGGTCTGCTTGTGAACAAGTGAATGATTTAGTAAGAGAACATAACATGTACCAGTTACACAGTTAATTTCAGCGTTACATATCCAGTGTGGAATGTAGTCTTGCGGAAACTCTTCCTAATGGATTAGGAATATCTGAATGAGACAGAAGGAGAAACTTTTTGATTCTGTGACACAGCACAATCCTTTGATGTGACTGATCCTGTTTTGGCATCCTCTAGGTGCAAGTTCCTTTGTTAAGACAAATATGAAACTTGTCCAAATAGTATTGAGTTTGAACAGTGCAAGGGTTTACTGTAAGAGTTGCCAGTCCTCTCATGGTAACTGGCATTCAAGACACTACCAGGTGCGAGTTTCCTTCTCTTCCTGTGGTGAGGGTCATGTAGGTGTAAGTTTGGATAGGTCTGTGCCCTGCAGGGTGCACATGTCCAAGGGAGCCATTGTGTCTATCTTGCCCTCCAACTCTCCTTTTTAGTTATGTTGCCATGGTCAGACCAGCCAAAGTTTTCTTACTTCACTCATCTGACGATGTGGCTCACAAATTACCCTTCCTCACACCACTGTTTTTGTCTTTTCCTGTCTCAGCTGCATGGAAGCTCAGGTACTGATCTGATTTAGCCATTTTCTCATCACTCTTCTAACTGATGACCCCTACCAGCACTGTCAGCCCTGACATCTGTACCTGATTTTACCTGAGTTCCTGAGGCCTACTGCCCTGCACGTCTACCTGCCAGCCTGACCAAAAACCCGCCTTGCACACACGCGCATACATATGCCTCTCTTACAACCTGCCCCCCTAAAGCTGGCATAGCCAGCTTGTGAGAAAGGAGACGAGGATAGCAAGATCATTCGATTCCCCATATAAATGAACACTGATCCTTTATTAGTTTTATGCATGTGTGCTTAATAAGTGAAATCTGACTGCTGAATTCAGTGTTCAGTGCTGGCTCCCTTCATTGAAGATGCCTGTGAGAACAGGCATGTGAAGTAAATGACTTCATCACAGTGGATAGGTTGCTTTTAATCTTGGACCAGAGAGAGTCAGCTAAGTAGCAATTTCTCTTCGAGATTCTTTAACCAGGAGCAGTGACAATATGTTACACTAACATCTTGAGAGTTCTACCATTCAGACTACATTGCGGTTCTACACTATCATCTATTCCACGACTTTTCTGCTTTTAAAAAGCATTTGTATGAGTTTTTTGGATTGGTTTGTTTGTTTGTTTGTTTGTTTTTGTTTGTTTGTTTTGCTGGATGAACTGTTTAACTTAGCTTAGTTTGTGAAACATGAATCATGAATTGTTAATAGCTTGCTTTGATTTTTGGTCTCCTTGGCTCACACTTAATGCTTCCTAATTAGGGTTAGTATTAAAAATATTCACGCTTTTTTTTTACAGTCTGAGTTAATGATCCCATGCTCTGATTTTACACTTAACCATCTTCTTTCTTTCAGTATGACTTGTCGCTATAAATTCTGCATACAACAACATTATCTACAGACCACTGTTAGAGTTCTGCGCACTTAAGGGCTTACTGGGAATACCGGGCATACTGTTTTCTTGTTTCAATTTATCCAATAAATGTCATACTTGTTTCTTCCCCTTACATCCCCTGTTTAGGTCTGTTTGTAGAAATAGGGCCCTGTAAACTTCGTAGGGGCTACTTATGAAGTTTTCTGTGAAAGCACTACTTCATACCACTTGAAATAGTCTTATGTCCTTCCTAAGTGGAGGCTCCATGCTCAACAACCACCTGAGAGTAACTCCGTTTTGTAAATGATACCAAAAAGCCTTGTAAAGCACTCATGGCTCCTCTCAAGATTTTTTCTTAATACAGCCATAGCATATTTTTCTTGTCACTGTTGCATTAGCCTCACTCAGTAGAAGTCTCACGCCTGATATTCTCTAGAGCTAATTTATGACCATACTTATGGTAAAAAGCACTGTATAACTGAATTGAAAGGAAAGGTAAATGATTGCCATTCATAGCCATGAAATGCATTTATATCCAATGTAAACTGTGATCTTTTGTTCCAAATCCTGACATTATTTGTACGGAAACTAATCTCAAATTATTTGGTTCTCTCACTGTTCTTCTAGTAATCTGTGTGTCTTGTTATTAGCAGCAAAGCTTAAAAAAAGAAAGCAAAACAAAACAAATAAACAAACAAACAAAACGCTTGCCCAGTAAGAGTTGTTTAAAGTGGCTACAGCATCATTTTTCTTTGTATTCAGTTCCACTATAAAAGACAGATGTTCTTTACCAAAGAGCCTTCAGCAACAGGGAAAACTAAGAGTGATGTATGGTGCTTTCACTGATATTTTTGTTTTTTGATTTTGAAGGCAAAGTCTAAGACTTGTTGGTTTTAAGTTACTTTTTACCCATTAACTTGTTAATGGATAAAAAGTATATATGTCCTGCTATTTGTCATCAGCTATTGCCTGGGAAAGAATCTGTTATACTCATTTGGTCAAAACCTGGTTTTGTCAAGCCCCACCTCTAATAAACACCTAGTTTATCCTTCCAGGATATTGTGGACAAATTCTTTTGTCTTAGGGCTCTTAGCCTTGCGAGTCACAGACAGAGTTGACGATCAGACCTAGAGGCCCTTTCAAAACCCTTGTGATAATTAAAATGATTTGATGAATCTGTAATGTGATGAGTAAAAAAGAGGAGATGAAAACAGATCAATACAGTATAACTACCAAAGCAATGCCAGCACCAGAACCCAAAGTCAGACTGCAACTGTATAAAGTGTGCACAACCGCATTACTATCCTCTCTTTTTCATTTGAAATTTACTCACTCAATCATAGGCTTTTCTCATACCCTTGACCTCCAAGTGGTTCCTCCATGCTTTGAATGCACCTTTTTGTTGTGCACTTGTGCATCTGACCTTGGATTAAGCAAATATTAATGCTTAAGTTGCTACTGTGAACAAATCAAATTAAGAAAATGTTCCTTTCGCACTTTCTAAAAGACCATTCCTCTTCCTCCCTCAACATCTGTTGATGTGTGCTCTCTTCCACTGACCTCTAATATTAATCATTGTTGAAATTGAATACTTTAAAGTACATTGTCCTCTTATCAGTCTCTTCCCTGATAAGAGCTTCAGCTTCTGATTCAGCCAAGGCCAACTACACATTGATATTTCTAAGTCTCAAAGCAAGTGTGAAGCAGATTCATGTGTCAAAGATTCAGACCCATATTTTAATATGCCTTTGTAAAATTCCAGATCACACAGAAATAATATGTGTGATAAGTTCGGGTTATATAATATTGTTTTCATTACTTCGATACTGAAATCTGAACATTTTGTGTTTGTAAAGTACACATACTACATTTAAAACCAAGGAATATCCATTCACTTAACTGTGACCCCTTAAAGTTGAAGAGCTGATCTAACATGAGACAAGCAAATTGACATGGGAAGTGTTTAGTGTACATTTCATGAAAATATTTAAACAAAGGATAGCAATCAAATAACAGTAATCAGGTGAATAGAATAGTAATGAGCAAGGCGAACATTAAACAGTAAGAGTGAAAACACACAGTAATAATGAGAAGGAAAAGCTATAACAAGGTAATGAGAGCAGACAAGTGAATAGTAATAACCAAGAAAGTGATAATAGAAAGTAAATGGTGATAAGAGAATGAAAAAAGAACAAAGCAATGAAAATTTAAACAATTAAGTAACCAAAGCAGTAGATTGTTTGAATCAATATAATGATACACTAGTGATTTAAATCAGTTTAGCATACAAAGAAGCCTCACACACTACAAAAGTAGAAAGAGGGTGAGGAAATTTATCAATGGGAACACTCTGGTGTTCCCTAAAGGAGAATGGGTCTCTGGATAATATGGTTTGAGTTGTAGTCTAGATGATGGTTTCCTCTGTGGTTTCTTCTCACTATTGCTAAAAGGTGCATTTATGAGCTGAGCTAAGACTTATACATAACAATACAGTGAGCTTATGTGCTAAAGCAATAGTTTTCATTTATCTGGCAGGGAGAACAAAGAGAATTGTTTTTAACCCTGGAATCAAGATGTCGGAGGTTGAGGTCACATGTGGAGAGTTTGGGAATGGAGGAAAATCCTGCAGGTCTCACCAAGCCTGAAGTTGTGGAAACTGTTGTCTGGTTGATCAGGCTGTCTTGGGCAGACTCAAGATCAGACTCTTGTTGATAGAGAAGTCCGCCAGCAAAGTTGACAAATATAGAAGTAAACCTACCACTTCAGAGAGTTCACAGGCTCCTAAACATCCAAAGATGTGGTCCACCGCAGAACAGAACTTTAGCCAGGTAGTGCTGACACTGTCAAGGACATCAAAACTTGTCGAGTTGATGTCAACTGGCATCTGAATAGAGCAACTTCCCTCTTTATATTGTTACATTACTTGGCTCCAGACTAGGCAGTGAGGTTATTTTGGAAATCTGTACCTCAATCAATTCTAAGCAAGCAGGGCAAGCTTCTTCTTGTTCAGTACAAATTTAGCTTTTAAGCAACATCAGAATACACATTGTGTCTCCAGAGTATCTTGTTAACGTGGCCTCTACCTCTGATGACCATTAGCGTAGAACAGCATGAGGGGGAAACATTTAACATCATATCCTCCTCATACAGCGAATTTTTAATTCAGAGTCCAACTTAAAACAAGGTCCTTGCTTCAATTCTTAATGCAGCTATTTTAATGGCACAGGGGCACGATTCTTTCTCTGCCTGTGCTTTTGATTTTAACTGATTCCTCTCTTGTGCCGAGGCACTTGTAAAGGCACTCTTATCGAAATGGATTAGCTAAGGAATTCTTTCATCTTGGCTCAAGCCTTTGAATGACAACTTATTACTGATCGGCGTCAGGGCAGTTGCGAAAGTTATCAGGTCATCAATGTGAAGACTGCAGAATTGGTTTTTTTTGTCTAAGACTGCTTTTGTCTTTGATCACTCCAGTCAGGCATTAAGACAGATGTGGTGGAGGTCAGTCATTGGCGGGTACCACCGATTTGCTAATTATCAGTTGTCAGGGCCGTGATTGGATGGGGCCAGCTTCCTGGGGAGACATGTCTTTGTACTCTACAGCATTCATGGGTGGTTTGAAAGTCACGCCAGTTACTGATTCGAAAAAATGCTGCAACCCAGGTGACTACTCTGATTTTGTCACATCCAAATAAGTTATCTAGCATCCTAATGAAGACATATAGTCTTTATAACGGCCTCAGGAGGCAATCCTTACTAATTATGTAATTACGGAGTCCAGATCATCGCTGGTCACCACGTAATTAGTATAAGTAATGAAGACTGACAGGTGTGTTAGAGGTGCTGTATTCAGACTGCATTCTGTTATTGCTATGCAAGGGAAGTACGGAAAGGAAAGAGCAATCTATCCTTCAACTACCTTTTCAGTAATGGAAGCATGATTGTGTCAGACTGAATAATTTAGTGCATATTGTGGTTTTAGTACTAAACGGTCACAATAATTCAGCTTCAGCTTGTTTTTCTCTGTGTGTGGCATTTTCATTCAGTAATATGTCAGTTCTATTGTAAGCACAAAAGAAAACAGTAGAGGTGTATAGTACAAGACCAATTTTGTTTGCTTCTGAAATGTCAGACCTGTTTGCAAAGCAATAAAAAGAGATTTCTTTTTGTTTTGTTTTGTTTCATGTTACTTGTTTCTGAAGGAGTGTGAATGTCGTTTTGTTTTGGTTTTTTTTGTTTTTCCCCCCGTTGTTTTCCAATGCTAGTACAGGCGTGATCTCATTGTTTTTACCTCCAGGTTTAGAAGGAGGGCTCTATTCACACTAAGTGATATTCACAACAAAGAAAATGAATCTGACATTTGTAAGTCTTGAAGATCATCATCCACTATATGCTCTGTCCCTCCAGTTTATGTTTGATACTTTTATTTTGGTTTTGAGAGCTTCTTTTGGCAGTTTGCTCAAAATGGTTGATTACAGCCATTCTATGACCTGCTGTATTAAAACCACTTCCTTTCAAAAATAGCCTGGATCTTGCTGTTCTGCTCAAAGTTCAATACATCAGCATTCTACAGAAAGGTTTTTCTTCTTCTTTTTTTTTTTTAAATGATCAAAAAAGTAAAAAATTAGCACTGGCCCGTGTATCACATTTTTGTAGTATATTCAATACAATTACATATAAATATACATTCTTGGACAAAATCCATTAAGGCTTTATAGTCAGTATTAATTTATATGTGTCAAGCCTACAGCAGGAAATGACACAGACCCTTTATGTTAACGTCATGGCAGTTCTGACGAGGAGTCTCTTTGGACAGGAAATAGGTTAATGTTCAATAAAATACAGCTATGCGTGAGGCATGTCAAAATATGGTTACTACCTAAAGTAACTGCACCTTGAGTTTATTGCATCACGTGTACATCCTGCACATTATAAAGAATTAAATTAAATTATGTGAGACTGACAGGTCCAAATTCAAGTTTACGTTATTTGTGTGACTGAGTTCATTTGAGATGTTTTTTATGTCATCCAGCACGGATCATTAAAGTTAAACCTGGTCTCTAATGCTAAAAAGTCAAATCTCATGAACAATACTTCTGCTAAATCCCTGTCTCTGAGAGATGAAATGATTTGATCCACTGAAGACACCATCACTGAACATGTGTTGAATTACAAGTATCTCGGTTTATGCTTGGCTGAGTGGAAAAGAAATTGAAAACTATAGGTTTTTTTTCTCCTGGCACAAATTTTTTTTTCTTTTAATGCTATGAACCTTATGACTGTCACATTGCTCCCATCCTAGATTTTGCAGGTATCATTTCGATAAACGTCTTTACATCCTCCTTGCAGTTTCTAGACACATTGTACAGTAAAGCTCTGAGATTTATGACTGGATACAAACCTGTGCTCTCTCTATCAGCAGCTAAATTTGACTTCTCTGTCAGCCTGCAAAAATCTGGTACACCCTCACGTATAAATCAGTTTTAGGTAGATACCAATTATCTTCTTGTTCTGTTACTAGGAAATTACAGCTCATGTAGCCTCGTCACACTATGCTTCTTTACAAAGTTCCAAAGGGTTAGAACCGAACTTGACAAGACAGGACTTTGCCAATTGGCCCCCGAGATAGGGAATTTACTTGCATGATTATGTGAAATCAGAATGTTTTGTTTCTTTGGATGATTAAACCGAAAACAAGAAATCTGTTGCAGGTGGCGTGACGCTATTCCAACTGTAGACCAATTGATTCTGACTCATTCCTGCTGCTGTAGCTCAAATTCACTTTCACAGAAGCTGTTTTTGATGTTTTATGTTGTGTTTCTCTTTGAATCTTTTATGTATTGCTTTGAGACAGAGTGAGATTTTGGTTAGGTACTCTCTGCATTGTCTTTTATAAAGAGCATCTGTTTCTGGCCACATCTGCTTTACAGAAGACATAACTGGGCCACAAATAGATGTCTCAGTAAAATAGTGGTGGGAAAAATGGCCAATTGAGCTTGTTGAGAAAACAAGAAATATTGAGCTGTATACTGCATATTGGCAAAATACCCCAAAAATAATGAGATTATTTTTAGGCCATACTGGTCATTGGTCAGCCCTAAAACAGGTTAAGCCATAGTGGACTGTCTTGAGAGAATAGTATGTGATCTTGAGCAAACCATCAATGTCAATAATGTATCTATTCTTCTGTAACAGATTGCTGCATTTAATTACTGCTGAAATGTCCATGATAAACCCTAAGCCTCATTGTCTCTGATGTCATACCACAAATGTTTTAAGATGCTTTTTATTTCTCCTAGATCTTTTTGTTTCCTTGCTCCCTAAAGCAGATTGACTCGTTAAACTTTATATTCCAATAACCCTGTGACAACCTGAGAAGGATGGCTTTCCATTTCAAGTTTTGGTTCCTCCAGAGGTTTCTTTCTATTCCAGCTAAAGGCACTTTTTCCTTACCACAAACAAACACATGAATATTGATAAATTGAAAAATACTGATAAATATTTTTGAAAAGAGTTGGGATTTAGTTATGTGTACAAGGTTTTTTTTTTCTTTTTCCATATATTATCTCATTAGTTTATTGATTTATTCTATAATCTATTTATGTGTTTGCTTACTTACTTGCTTACGTACCTATTAATTTCTTATTATGCCTTTAACATGCAAGGAAAAACAATTCAGCTGCATGAGCTCTTTAAAAGTGAATCAGGATACCTGTCAATCAAGTTATGGTTGTCATGGAAATGAATCTCCACACTAATAAGGCCATACTAATACCAGTGCACCACACTGAGGCACTGAAATCAACATCTTATGATGCAAAGCAAGGTAACATGCACGTTTTATTGGTTGTAGAAGACAGAAAGCCATTAATTCATTTATTTCACTATTATTCATTTATTCCACTTATTGGCCCAAATAGACAACTGACGAAATTTGGTTCTGCAGCTTCACAATTTAGCATGAAGCGTTGAACTTGGGAGTTTTAAATCTCTGTGCGTTTGTACCTCCTTCTGATTTATGAAAGAAATTATATCAACTGAACTGGCAGAAAAATGGTCACAGACTACAAATGAGGCATGGCAGAACGTTGAGACTATGTTTAGCCCTCCCAAAGAAATCTCAGCTCTGTCTGTCATTGTGTATATGAAAGGCCTCAAATTTAGTACTTTATTGGAACTTGGTCTTAATACACGGACATCTCATAGAATCCAGTAATAACTGGTTACATAGCATGGTCATAGCGCAAAATGTGGTTTAAGTTATGATGTGATTTACTTAACAACTGCTCTATCAGTCTACCTGTTGCTTAGATGACATATCCATAACTACAATATCTTGTAGAACAGTGATAGCTTATGAAAGAAAAACATTACATTATATATTGTAGTGTTGGTTATGAGTGATAGGACTGTGACTTGTCATTAAACATGGCATTCTGACCCAATAAAAAACAAAGTTATGCTCTGGTCCAGTCTTGATATAGCATGGACTATAGCAGCATGACATTAACTAGGCCACGTCAAAAGGAAGTGATGTCATTCTGATTCACTGTTAATATGCCACTACAGGTCGTAACAGCAAAATACAAGATTAAGTTCAAAGATATTACAGTTTATTATACAGGTGTTATTCCTGTTAGAAGGTGAATGAAAATTTGTCTTATGCTCTGTTCACAGGTAACGTCTTTTTTGAAGCTGTCAGCGTCTGTTTTACATAATAATCCTATGGAGTAGACAAAAACATCCCTTTTCAAAAACATCCTGAGCATTATTTTGACACGACAGTAAAACTGTATCATAACATTCATCATAAAGAGGCCGTCTGAGGTCAAATTGGATGGAACATAGGAGTTTCTTGTAAGTGTTTGCTTGTCGTTAGTAAAGCTAGCCTGTTATCTAACGTTAGCTCTGCAACAATGTAACGAGATAGCCAGCTAGTTATCTACTCAAATGGTGTCTTGCTGCAGAAAAAAGTACCACAGACTCACGTAATTACCACGTCATGGCAGTCAGGTGATGTTTGTTGTCAAAAATGGAAATATTTGCAGGATAAATATAAGAGGAGAAAGACAGAAGAAGTGGCTCTGAGGGAGGCCTGAAACAGCTATGGAAACACATGGGGATCCTGTCTTTCTTGGATGCCTAAGTGCAGGATATGCCAACAGCCATAAATTTTGGCAGTCTAGACACTTACTTAATGCTATGTGTGAGAATACAGTGGAGAGTGAGGTAACATAACATGAAAATAAGATAGGGATAGGCTAATGTCATCATGTGAATTGTGGTCAAAGAGATGTCCAATCAGATCTGTGGCCGCCTATACTGCTGTACAAGTATTACTAAGCCTGAACTGTTGTTTATGGAGTGTTTATTTGTTGTTTATTTTCTTTCTTGCACAGACTCTGATGGAAGATTCAGTGATAAGCTGTCCACCAAGCCCCGGATTGACTGGTCACCCATCACCACCACCCCTAGCATCTACTCCTGTTAGGCTTCTTGTAGCAAATCCTCCCCCGCACCTACACCACGGGGGAGAAAAAAAGAGACACCACCACCAGCTCTAACACCATACCAGCAACAAGTACTTAAGGCCCTGAACACCAATATGGATGATCATGAGCACTTCACGTTAAGCTTTTCATCCATATTACGAAGGCCTGAAACTCGCAAGCAGGCCATGGCAAGGCTCAGAATGCAATCTTTATTCTTTGAATTAGAACTTGGAGAGCAGACACCTGCATGCCAACACATATTCTTATCTGTTTTATTTATTACTTATTATAATATTATTATTTGATACTTATTTGTTATCAATGAACTACTTAATGTGTTTCACATTATCTCTGTGGTGTGTGCTTAATTTCATTCTTTAAGGTAGGGAGGAGATTAGTTTGTAAACATCTAGCAAACTGGTGTCTTAAAGCATTGTTCATAGGAACTCATCACACCTTAAACCATTTTGAGATAAATACTGATTTATTACAATGACAACAGTTGTAGAACAGCATGGGGGTAAGAACCCAAAGATGGACTTGGAGCTCTCATTGAATGTTCCCATGCACCCTTTGCGCATAGGTGTTGGGACCTCCTTCGACCTGCAGAGAGTAACAACATGGAGAGGAGAGAGAGGGGAGGAGGCTGGCTTGAGACAAAGAAATATTTTGTAATAAGTTGTTTTGGATAGAAATTCTCTGCTAAATGCGTTAATGTGAACATGCAAAAATTGAAAACAGTTACTTGGAGTAGGCTGCAAAACAACAAGAAATATTTTGTGTAAAGTGTATGTTGTCCTGAATAGTGATGGAATTGAACAACATTTAAACAGGTTTTGGGTAGCTCATAAAAGAGCTATTGATTTTAAGAGATAATGCTGATTGTTGCTGCATCAGAAAGGATCCTGCCAGGGAACCCGACCAGCTGAAGACATGAACTACCCTGCAAACCTATCCCTCACAGCCACAGCATCTCTACCAACATTGTTGGTACCAAGTCTGGCTGCATCCTGCATTCCTATAGATGGCTCTACAATGGGTGTCGAAGTTGCAGTAGGTGAGGTAGCTGCAGTGTCACCATCCCTCCTCATAAAATTGTGGAGCATGTAGATGGTTTTGACGATCCTCTCAGCCACCTCTGGAGACACGCCCAGCACCCTGCAGTAGACCCTGCACTGTGCTGCCAGTATACCAAAGGTACATTCTACCATCCTCCAGGCATGTGAGAGTTGGAAGTTGAAAACTCTCCTCTCTCTGGTGTTGTGGCCAGAGTAGGGGCAGAAGATGTTGTGGCGCAGCAGGAATGCCTCATCTGCAAGGAAAACATTAGCATGGCTCCTAAATGTGCTGCTCCAGGTAGGGGGGAGTCTTCGGAAACCATCAGGGTATTATGGAGCAGGGGAGATCCAAAGACTGAGGCAGCCAGTGTTCCCCCATGACTATTTCCTCCATAGGCACCAATTTCAACTACCCTGAAGCAGTACCTTGCATCTACAATGGAAAGGAGGCTATGGAAAATGTCCCCTCATAGTTATAATACAAGGACCCGCTGAATGGAGGGGCCCCGATGATAACATGCTTCCCATCCATTGCTCCAAGACAGTTGGGGAAAATCCAAAGACACTGGAACTCTGATGCAATCTTCCTCCACTCTGCTGTATTAGGCACAGGCATGTTGGAGACAGTCCCAGATTGCTTCACACACCTGTCTGACAATTCCAGCCACAGTGCTGGCACCAACCCAAAAGCTGAGGGTGATAGATCAAAAGGAATCGCCTGATGCCAAATACCTTAAAAGAAAAATACATTTTATTGAAAACGATTAAAGAAACGATTTTACGTTCAGATAACTAGTTTTTTAAAATGTCTTTTGTGAACCTTTTGTTGTGGGCAGTTGGGGGAAAGTATGCATTTCAAATTATGTTTGGTAATGCTATGTTGTCCTATGTTAACTATGCTAGCTAGCTAGTTATGTCCAACACATCTGCTCTGCGTTATGTTATGCTAACGTTAGCTAGCTAGCTCCACACTACGTTAATGTTACCTAGTTTTATCAGGAGGGATTAGAAAAGTCAGCCGACTCACCTTAAACACCTGCAAAGTCGTTCATCTGGGCTGACGGTCTCCCTAAATGTGGTCTGCATTCTCACAGTTGTGGGTCCAGCATTCTGGAGCAGGTCTTCAACTGACTCTTGCTCAGTCTGAAGTATGCAGTCAACCGCGTATCGTCCAAACGGAACTCCTGCACTAAATTGTGACAAAGCAGCATACCGCGCCCTCCCTCGTACAATGTCATGCACCCACAAACGTCAGGGAAAACATCCTCCTCCCTTTCAGTTTCAGAAGCCACAACGAGAGACAGGTGTCTCTTTCTCGCCATTTTGCATCACAAAAATGTTGCAGTAGCTGTTGTTATGCCAACAAAGGACGCTCTCAACTGTGTCAGCATTTCTCCTCAAATAAAGACATTACATGTGAACACGGCCTTAGGTGTCATCACGCCTGTGACCAACTCAAACATAGTCTGAGTTCCATGTCGTCACCATCACAAATTAAATAAAATTTGTGCAGTAGTCACAAATGAATCACATAACAAAGAATGTTTCGCTCTGATTTTTGCGTACCTGTGTATGTGTGTGTGTTAATGAAAACCATCTAGGTCTCATGGTAGAACTCATTTGAACAACAATAAGTTTTGCTCTCTTATGACTTCTCATGATGAGAAAAAAATTGACATTTACTTTTCTGTACTTTGGGTATATGGTAAATTATTTTTTAGGACAAAGAATACGGTGATCCAGGGGCTTAATTATGTGGCAATTTGAAATGTATTACCATACTAATTACTTTGATACTACTAATTAATCTATGCCAAGGCTGAGAAAGTTTTATTTTGAATGATTTTTAAACAGAGTGTTCGGCTATGCTCTCAGAGCTTTGAGTTGTTCAGGATAAATGTTGGATTCTAATAGTAAAGAGAAGTTGATGATTATAGTAGATATAACAAGACAGTTGTCTTATATTAGCCTTTAGATGAATATACTCTTAGATCAATAATCAATACTTTACTGGAACCTTTGGCATTTGCCACAGTTATACTAGGATTTGCCATAGTTATACAGCTGAATGACCCAATGGGACATGCCCATATGTAGATTTGTTTGGTTTGGATCTTTGCATGATAACTGTTTGAATTTGCTCAGCTTACTTACTTTGCTCAACTCAATCTGTGCAAAATGTAACCTTAAAATAACATGTGAGAGAAAAATGCAAATGTATTCTATTTATGTCATTTCATTCTACAGTTTGTTATGGAAAAGTTATAGAAAAGGGTATGCTGAACATCAGCTAAACATCAGCTTACCACGGACAGCTTTCTTTATATATTTACAGACACACAGCTTACTGTTTAAACAAACTGAAATATACTGCAAGGCATGATCTCATCAAAAACTGGATAAAGTTCAACTAAAGTGAAATTCAGATCTAATGCTGCGGCAGCAATTGGAAGAATCTAAAGGTGCTAAAAGTCCAGAATGTGTTAGTACATATAGGACTATTGGGAGCTTCATAAAATCACCCAACCACTGACAGATCTTGCTGGTTTGCTAATGTTGTTTGTTAAGTAGTCTTGTGAGCTTTCCAAGTCTTTCAAATTCCTAGTTAGGGACCAAAGCAGGGAGTACAATGGAAAGCCAATAACCAGTTGGAATGTGGGAATGGAATACACACCCACACACATCATCTCCACAGACATGGTTGAACGAAAAAATGAAGTCAGTAATACTGAGTGAAACACATGAAGTTATTAACAGAAGTTCTCAGAATGAATTTCATGCAAAATTACTAATTGTTTCTTCACAACTGAATAAATACAGAATCCTGACAAAACTGGTTGTTACTGGAGAAAATGCAGGAGAACACTCGCTGTATATTTTTATGGAAATATCCAAATTTCTTTTCAAGGCTTATTTTGGTGTGATTGAGTAGTTTCCAACTGCCCAGAAATTCAACTTTAACCTTTTCTGGAACCAGGCTACGTATTGCATTGAGGGAAGCAGAGATGCCTACCCTTCTCACTGCTGCTACAAATTCGACAAATTTAGTAAGATTGTTTATGGAACAGTCCTCATCCAAAGAGGAGCCAGCCTAGTCTCCTGAGAAATTGGAATATGCACACCGATTGGAAAATCGGTTCATATATACCAAATCCTGGACAAGTGCCACCAAGCAGACGGCTATTTAAAAAAGAAAAATAAAACAGATTTGAACGTGCAACATTCTGAGCAGGGTGCATATCGCTGAGCCACCGAAGCGTGTTACCGTCCCGTAGGTCCACAAGGCACTCATGTTGAAACCACCACATACGTATATGAAACTTGCTCATTTCTACAGGATGACAGCGCACTGCGGTGGCTTGGTGACATAAGCAACTGCCCCCCTGCTTGGAACACTGCAGTTTTAAATCCGTTTTGTACTTTTTTCTCCCAAATTATTCATGCACACATATCAGGCACTGGTTTTAAAATCGGTTTGCATGCGAAGCCCACAATGTCATCGTGAATGTCATCGTGGTTATTAAATCTTAATAGCCACTCAGTGGCGCTTGTCCAGGATTCGGTATATATGAACTGATCTTCAGGGCATGGACAATCAGTGTGCGTATTCCGATTTCTCAGGAGACCACGTTGCAGGAGCTGACATCAGTTGCAAGGACAAAAAAATAACTCACTACCTTGTCTCACGAAACAGGTGTCAAACACTGACATGTGGACAAATGTCAATATCTGACATATTTTTGTGGGAAAATGTCAGTATCTGATTTGGTTGATCTTCCAAATTTCATGAAGTTCTCATTTTTTTAGGTCTCATTTTGTTTTAAAAAAACTGCAGACAAGACTATGAAAAAGTCACATTAGTTAAGGCTAGGGTTTTGGTCAAGTTTAGCAACTCTAACTATAATAAATATAATAAACTATGCAAGTTTCACTAAACCATTTAAGCGACATTTCATGCAATTAAGAAAAGAAAGTAACTTGACTCTCTCTGTTTTTTCAAACAGCAATATATAGCCGTTTTAACATATGCACTACAAACTATAACCGCAGGATCTGGTTCGGATTATGTCCTAAGTTGCAGGAGGCAGGACATGACGCAAAAAGTACTCCGCGGAAATTGCACTGTTTTGTTTACAACATATCGAAAAAGGCGGAAAAGGCTACCGACATTTGTCTGACGATTTCAGCATCGTCCTTACCGACAGAAGTTCCCAAATCTCGACGTCTTTCCAGTTAGACATTTTCATTGCCGTCTTCATGTAAATGACACTTCTTCTTCACCCTCGGATGGTTGTATTTGCATGTTAGAAACGGCATCAACACGCGTACTTGCTCACTGTGCATACTCTGGAGTATAATCTGCTCTATTCACACATGGACCCAAATGAAGAGAAAACGGAGTTTGTACTAAGAGGCTGGTAGAATAAAGTCCGTTTAGAAACCGAGTCGACTGATTCGGACATTTTTGTTCACACATACAGCCCCTCCAGTTAGGATCCTGATTATTTTAGGATTGCAGTGCATGTGTGAAAGGGGTTTATGACATCTTTTCATGAGATTAAGTTGGAAAATATGAAATTAGTGTAAGAATGGATCATACCAACAGAGACCGTGCTATGGTAAGGATTTTAAACCTCCATTTTACCACAAATGCACTTTAATTTGCATGATGGGAAAATTGTTTTACAACTTTTAAATGTGACAAAATGACTTGGCTTAAACTTTCATGTTAACCGCCGCTTTCTGTACTTTAAAGAGAACAGAAACCCTTCAAATACCGTGATATGAATCTGGAGTTATATCATTCAAGCCTTGATTAAGGTTACACCAAGGACAGTTTAAACAGAGATGGCTGGTATTCACACATAACAGAAGACTGAGGCTCATTTGTTTTAGTGAATGTGCTTATCTCCTAAGGCTTTTTCCTGAGAATCACATCTAAAATAGCACCCATTTCATTATTTGAACCATGTTGACCATTCAATCTTTTTTTCTTTCTTCCAATGAAAGTTGATTGCTCAGAAAATATGACTGTGTTTGTTACTGAATTGTATTAGTTTAGCTTTGAAGATACATGTGTAAATTTGGGAGTGAACAACAGAAAAATAGTTTTAGAGAAACAAAAATCCCTCCATTATTTTTTCAATTCTTTTAAATTATGTCCCTTAAATTGTGTATTTTGTGTCATTTCTCCAAGTCATCTGTTTAACACATCATCTATAGTCTTAACCACTTGCTTTGTCATTTGTTATTACCATTAATAGTAGTAGTAGTAGAAGTAGCAGTAGTAATAGTAGCACTAGCACAATGAGAGGTATACATCACTGATTTGTGGATCTAGGTCATGTCACCCATATATATAAGGTTCACTGGTTTTGAGTTAGCTAAACACACATTATTCACCGACATATGACGAAGCCAAACAACTAGAATGACATCAGAGCACTTGTACCTGATGCATTCTGTGGCCAGCCATTGGCTGAGCACAAGAACAGAGAGGGAGATCTGAAGAACATTACCTGCTGAGGCCATCAGTGAGGCTGATCCCGGAGCTGAGCCAGCGGACAGGACAGGGGAGGGAGACACACATAAGAGGCACACAGACAGACAGCAGAAAATGAGAGGAGAGGCAAGACAAAGAATAGGACAGGAATATGTGAGAAAAAAGGGTAAAGGTTATGACTAAAAGCAAGAATTTCTCAAGTGGGAGAGAAAGGAAGGGGATTATTTGACGTTGCCAGAGTTTGGCAAAAAAAAAAAAAGGAATCTGGACGGAAAGAAAAGGGAAAAAAAAGAAAAGGAGGAGGGATGAGGGCCCCATACCTTGGCTCTTTAACATCAGATGCGCCAGACCTTAAGGGAGAGAAAAGAAAAAAGGACAAAGAAAAAAGAGGGTCATAAAGAAGGCACGGGAAAGAAACCAAAGCATTGTCACAACGTTTGACTGCAGTTTGTGACAGACATCCTGAGGCAGACATGGATGTCGAGTTCAAAAATCAAAACCAAAGACAAAGGAGAGAACGAAAAAGAAATAATAATAATAATAAAAAAAAATACATACAATTTTTTGAGGGACAAGCAAAGGGAAAGAAGGAAAAAAGCATTTCGATTGGTTTAAGCCCCAGAGGTGCTTGCCATGTAAATGCTTTTTTTCCTAATGGAACACATATTTAGTGTTTGGCAGATAGCAATTTCTCTGTTCACAGTTGACGCCGTAACAGTCCTTAACAGAAGCTTTTGAAATTCCCAGTCTCATATAAAAAAAAAAGCCAGCAGAGATTAAAAGTGGTGCGTGTGTGCGTGTATGTGTGTGTGTGAGAGAGAGAAAGAGAGAGAGAGAGCGAGAGAGAGAGAGTGTGAGGGTGTGCATGCTAAGGAGAAAGAGATCTATAAGATAAAACCAAGCTGTGAGGGTGTAAAGCAATGTTGGGTAACCATCATTCTCAGATACTTAGCGTCTCAACATGAGGCAAAAAGGCCTCAGAGTTGATTCAGTGCCGCAATAACATCAGCCTCTTGGCAGCTTAGTACCAATCAATTACTCTCAACAAAAAACAAAAAACACTGCCATTATGCAGCGGTTTGTATACAACAATCATGATGCACTTGCTGTTTACCAAGATTAATGTGACATCTAACATGACAACAAATAATCTCATTTAAAAGGAAATCCAGAAGAATGTTCATGCTAATGCACAAGAACAATGTTTCAGTCAATATTAGAGAAACAACAGCATCTGGAAGACAAATGATATGAGTCTGATAGAACCCACACCCTCCCAGTTAATTCAACTACAAATACATTCTATTATGAAGAAAACTCAGTTATCAGAAATACATCAGTCACAGCAATTGTCTTACAAACATTCCATCTTTACAGTTAATATGAATCAACAAGTCAAGCCTGTGAGAAAATTTCACATAAAATTTTCTAAACTTGAACCTGGCTTCTGAACAAAATCTCGATAACGTTGCATTAAAGTATGTTTTAAAGCTTTTTTTTTTTTTAAGACAAACTAGCATAGGCTTGTAGAAATACAGTGACATTATACAGCAAAGTGAAATGTCTCGCAGCTCCCTATGAACCAGAAAACCAGAGAAGTGAATTAAAAACAACTCAGGGGTGGGGGGGGTGACCAAGTGGCAGTCTCGGTTCGGGCAATGTCCCACAGAGCATAGGCGTCTTGTATCTGGGATTCATGATTAGAATGTCAGGTCTGACACAGTTACTGTCTGAGGCTAGGAGGTCCAAAGGAACATGACTGGCCATGGAGGAAGTGTGAATTTGGCCAGAGTCCATGTCCCCGTTTCACTCAGCGGTAATGTCAGCCGTCCATGTAGTTGGGAGTTGGAATCAAGTGACTAGTACTCTCCTCCATGCATATTAGTTCCTTCGGTGGTTTAGTACAACATGAGAGACTGGTTTCTTACATGACGGAGGAGGAACATGCTAGCCTCACTCACCTCAACTGAGGACACCATCATGCAAGAGATTGTACGTAATTGAGCATCAAAAAAAGGGACAGGAAAAGAAAAAACCGAGACTGAAATTGTAGGCTGGATTCAAAACCAAGCCATTTGGCTCTTTTTTCTCTTTTAAAAGAAAGAGAGTGTCTGTGATTTCAGGACATAGTGCAGCTCCTTTTTCCCTCCCTGGCTATGATTCCTGTCAAAGTACCACCATCTACCATGCTTTATTCCATTGTAAATAATGTGGTCTATTAGAAAGATATCAAAGAGCAGAGAAAATAATAGCAATAATGAATAAAAAGCCACAATTGTCCAAATTCCATTAAAAATAAATCTAATATCTTTGAACAGCAATGCTCTGTTTACCTCTCGAGAGTGGAATGATTATCATGCCTTCTGGAAAATAAAAAAAAAAAAATACAACTATACAGAGTTGAAATCAGGAGACAGCAATAAAGCAAAGACAGGCAAAAAACACTGCCCCTGAACCAAGGCCGATCTGAATCAATTACAAGACAACTAGGACAGATTAATGGAATTGTTATAATACAGCTATAACCGTGTTATGAATGTGTTGTAATGCACCAAAGTCATGATGATACGCAAAGCTCAGAAAATACATTCCCTTGTACCTTATATTATTATAGCTTTGAACAAAAGACATTGGGGCAATTTCCATTTAAATATAGAAATAAATATAAATAAAAACCACGTCCAGAGGATGATGAAGGCCATGCAGCATAAATTACTCTGTCAGGCTAGAAGAAGACACTACACATAAAACCCAAAACAGGGGAAATACTTGGTGCTTCAGGAATTCTTTGACAGGAAGAATCCTCCGAGAACTTGATACATCATTAATAGGATTTTAACACTTTTAGAGATCCAAGATGTAGACTTTCCTTACATATGAAGTATCTTCTGTAGTTCTGTCAGCATGCATTTTCACACTTTTTTTTTTTAATTTTTAAAAAATGTTACTCACACATGAAGAGCATTTCCATTGCGTCAGGACTTCTAAAAATTCTATGCTGACGGTCAAATATGCATCAGCTAATTGTTTATGAAATGCTTGTTTCATATTCCAAAGTGAAGAAATTATTACATACATGAGCGTGGTGATACAGTGCAATTAACACGGCATCATGTGGGATGAGCGGTGTGAAAGAGAGAAGGAGGAAGACAGGAAGAGAGAGAGAGAGAGAGAGAGAGAGAGAGAGAAATAAGATCACCAGAGAGGAATTAAAAAAGCTCCAGCGCTTTGCTAACAAATATTTAAACAGTGTCTGGTGCAGCATAAGAGGTTGCGGAATCGCTCTGCTGTGAAATGGAAGCATTGTTCTGTTGTGTTTACAATCGTATTTCTTGCTCAGCCACCTTTACTAAAAATGCCCTGAACAAGCAAATACCCTGAAATAACCATTAAATATGAATTGATTTTAGTCTCATACTTTGACTCCATTTGAAACCATGCTCTGTTACATTAAGGGACTATTCATCAACCCATCCACAACAAACCAGACTTCTTATATCCACTCTACCCCTCTGATTTATCCTCTGACTCTTGGTACTTCTTCAGCATTAATTCATGTGCCGTCTCCTTTATTATCTGATGAGCTGGAGGAACTGGACACGATGGACCTTGATGAGTCCCCTAGAAGCATATGAGCCAACGTGCATTTTTATATTATTTGCAAATGCCAAACTGTATGCTGAAGATAAGTGAGGCAATCGCCTTGAGGTGTTGGTGTTTCTTAAGAGAAGGTTGATGGATGTCAAAGTGCGTATTCCTACAAATATAAATCAGCAGTTCAATTGCCACAGTGATGAGTGTCATGTTGCCACCTGCTGCAGAAGCCTAAGCAACCCCCCCGCCCCCCACCCCCCAACCCCAAAACCACATTCCTATTTCACCTCAAATATGACATTACTCATATCTCATCCTCTCCTCCTACCTTTCCTTACTGTTTCTCTCTCTCTCTCTCTCTCTCTCTCTCTCTCTCTCTCTCTCTCTCTCTCCCTCACCCTGCTGTGCCTGGCTGCAATGCACTATCATGCACATTTTCCTAATGTACCTTTTTAAATTAAATTAAAAAAAAAAACAAACACCCACATATATTTCTTAGCCTCTACAAGATGAACCAATAATCTGCTAACTCTGTTCTAATAATACAACATTTTCTTCATAAAACATCTTCTGGCAACAGGGTGATTATTTTTATATTCTGTTATTTTATGTTATTCGCTCAACAGTAGGTTATAATGGAGTTACGTGTGACTACTGTAAAAACCATAAATGAATCTAAGGTAATTAAAATAGCACGTATAAGTAAACACAACATCATAATAAAATCCATAATATTATTCCTAACAGAAATAATCCAGTATGTGAAATGAACTGTAAAATGACTACGGCTATGGAGAAAAGGATTAGTAAAAAGGAAGCCCAAGCATCTTTCTCACATAGAACGAATATAACAGAGTATGGACAAAAGTTTTTTTATTGATAAAATTTATGTTCGGAGTGATACCTTCATTGACCTTACTAAACTTTGAATAGAGGAACAATGCAGAACCCATTTATAATAATTGCCTGGTTATTCAAAACACAGTACCATCCACAACTGCATGACAACTGAAATAAGGTTTTGTGTGAATACTGGCAGGACAACGTGAGAATACAAATGCAAACGCTGACCTTTAGAAATGTAGCAACGGCTATGACATGTGCCATGGCTGTTTAGACCAAGCACAATAAATGGCAATAAATATGTCAATATAAGGGGTGTAGCAGTACACAAAAATCACAGTTCACAACACACTATGGTTTGCGGGTCATAGTATGGTGTTACAATTAAGAATTAAAAAACAAAATACCAAATGTAAATTTTCTGGTTGACAGACAGTATGCAAAGACAGCCCTATGCAAAACTGAAAACTATTGATTTCAGTTGTATTTTTAAATTTGGCTTGCGCGCTGTGATGTCATACTAGGGGTATAACCGTTTTGTACTGAAACCAAATAACATGAATCTGCAGCGCTTGGTTTGGTTCACAGTTAACGTGATGCCAAATCACAAAGATGCAGATTCTTCGTACAGGAGAACATTCCACACTGTTTGTGCCTTTGATCGTTATATAACGTTAATCATAATTTGCGACGGATATGCAGTTTCTTTTTCTTTTCATTTCTCACTCCCAGAAAATGTATGCGGCATGATTATGGTGTGGTGTGCATATGCTTTAACAGATTAATGATTATAAAAGCTCTAATGACAATGTTCAGTATTTTAAATAACAGCAAAACACATTACTCAGACCATAAATAGTATATTATACTGGAATATGAGTCCACATAGATGAATAAAATCGTTCTAATCTTTAGCAGGAAAATGTAATAGTCGTGCATTGATCTGAAAAAGGTCAGGACAGTTGGCTGTCATTTTGCAGCCGTCCTGTGTTTCCTTTTCTGCTGAAACGGCATGCTCGAGTGACCATCCCATTGTTTTCTTATCTCGATTTTCAAGAACAAATTTAAATAACTAGTGTAGTCATTTTCTTGATGGAGAACCTTGAATTTAAACATACAGATGTTTAGATTTGCAGTATTCCACTATTAATCAGGGCTGTGGAGTCACTACACAAAACCTTCAACTCCAACTCCGACTCCAAAATTTATGGTACCACTGACTCCGACTCTGACTCCAGTAACCCAAGTTTGCTTCCGATTCCGACTCCGCGACTCTGAATCCAACTCCACAGTCCTTCTATTAATGCAGGAGAGCCTTGAAATAACTCGCTTAAGGTCGTTCAAATGTAGTTTTCTGATGCTCTAAAAGAAGAACCTTGGGGGAAAAAGGTACAAAGTATTTTTTTTTTCATTGTCATTTTTGGATGAGTGCTTTGTTGCTGTTTGTATTAAATTTGTTCTTTTGTGTTCAATTTCTGTGTTTAAATGAAAAAGAAAGAAAGAAAGAAAAAGTCAGGGCCTGAGTTAACCAAATTACAGCCCAAAAACCAAGTTGCAAACCAAACTGTGGATAGGGTGAACTGTTACACCTCCAACTTTGCAGAACATTATCCATGTGAAAACAGGAGCATAACTTGTGTGTCTTTCACAACATTACATTAAGCCCATGACATTACATTTGGGATGTCCTAAATTCAAGTCTCAGTGTTACCACCAGTAGGGTAAGTAAGAATACAACCTCAAAAAATAGAACTGGGAGGGATTCCCCACATAAGGTGCTCTTCCTGCCGTCATGCTTCAGCAAGTCCTAATCTTAATGGGGAGCCAGTACTGCTGCAGGTGAATCTAGGGGAATATTAGATGCTTCCACTCAGTCATCATAGCTGTGAAGATGCCTGTAAGCTCAGCAGGTGAAAAGAAAGGGTGGCTGGTTTTGCATGTTTATTTCCATGCTACAGTGCAACACCACTGCCCATCAGCACTCTCCTCAGAAAACGGAAGGAAAGTGCCTGGCAATGGGGCGAGGCAAGAGCGAACAAAAGGGAAAGTCCAGTCGTGTAATTCTGGGGAAGGGCACTGGCAGCTTGCACTTGTCCTATGCCTACATACAATCTGCTAAACTACTTATTCAAACAATGTAAATATGAAAGTTAACACAAAATGTGTTCTCACAGCCCACAAATCTGATTCCACTATGATATGTTACAAGTGCTAGACTAAAGCTTACATGTAAGCCATGCCAACATCTAAGGCAAACCAAGTGTCAGCTAAAAAGGCACCTCCCTTTCCTGTCATTTCTTCTTCTCCTGTCATCTGTCTCATGATTCATTGGACTACCCTGTATGGTTAATAGAAGACCCAGTCACACATTATTTTGGCTACCATGGCCCCACTCACTGAGTTCTCTCAAGGAACAATGTTTAAAGATATCTTGGAATGGAAGTCTGGGCTGAAGAATAATCAACCAGGGTCAAGTGTGGATGAATGTTCAACTCAATATTCAGGTACTGGTTTGAGACGCAAGGCAAAAAAGACCAGCAATTTTGAATCAGTCCGCAAATATCAATCTAGGGCATGAGCAGACAGTTTCATTAAAAACATTCCATCTAGAAAGAGGAACAGTTTGGCATTGCCATAACTTATAAACCTTTTAGTACATGCACATTTTTGAGTACTGAAAAATGCACATTTTTGAGTGGTGAAAAAAGTAGGTCTGCTGGGCAATGGAAAAACATCATTTGGTCAGATGAGTCATCCTTCACTCTGTTTTCAACATAACAACAAATGCATGTGTGTTACACTTCCAACATATTTAAAGGTCTGACTGTTTGTCTCCCACAGTGCAGGTTGGCTGGTGACTCTGTTTCAGTGTGGAGTGGTTTTTAATGGCCAAGGTCCCTGTCTGGGTCTCTGACACTCCTTAGAATGCCAATCTGAATCTCAGGGGTTTTTATCCTGACTGAGGTGGTCTCTTTTGGAATGACAATACTCCAGTCCACAGGGCATGAGTGGTCATGGTTTTACTCTGCTGAGCATTAGGGGTGTAACGGCACACCTGTCCCAACCCGAACCATTTGGTGCAGGACTGCAAGATTGTTGGAGTGCATGAAACCACATAATAATTGTGATACACACGGATAATTAAGCATGACAATATACAGACTGACTTGTTATTTTATAATCAAAAAGAGCCTTAATAATAGGTAAAAATTTTTGATTGTTAACAAGCGAAATTAACGCACATCCTGATCATTATTTGAAAATTCTTATTTCTTACACATTCTTACCAATGTGTAATTTCTCACTCATTATCTGTCAGCCAGCAAATTTAGATCAGGCATTTTTTTTCTGCCAAAAACATTCTAAACTGTGACTCTGAAACCAGCAGTTTTGTGAGCTGGTACATCCCTAATGAGCACGAAAACAAAGCAAATCATATTCCATGCCCTAAGTCACCTGATCTCTTTCAAAGACAGCATTTTCTGCCACTAAAAGAACTGCACAAAATGATATTTTCTGTGGAAGAATGGTGTTGCATCCAACACAGTAGCATTCTATACACTTTTAGAATCTTTGTTAAGATGCACTGAAGCTGTTCTGCTAGATCAATGCAGCCAAGTGACCTTTCAAAACACTGCATGATAGTGTTCCCTTTATTTCCTGCATCATCTATTTCCTGTATCATCTTTTTTGACACACTTAGAGATGAGACTATTACCCCAAAGCAAATACACACACATACAACTGCCAAATTCTTCCATTTGCACCATCATAAAAATTGGAGGCAAAGAACAACAGCATGGGAAACAAAATGCCCTCAGTATCAGAAAAAAAGTCTATTCAGTATACTGAATACAATTCTGCAATCCGTATACTTTTTGTAAGACTGCACGTAGCAAAATGATGAGACTCCAAATACCAGCCGTCTTTCGATGTCATATTCCTTTATTCTCGGGACGAGAGAAAAGACAGGAGTGTCTCGAATGAGTGTCATATTTGTTTTCATGGTGGCCTGTGCCAGAAAGGCAGCGATGACACAGTGTGAAAGCTCTAATCCACTAACGACGGGGAATGCATTCTCTTGGCTGGCACGCCTCCTTGGCAACGCTTGCCTTTTGATGTTAGCGTGGTCATAGCACTAAGGATCATCACACAGTCTGGGCATGAAGGGGAAATGATTAAAGGCTCAAGTCCTCAAAGCAAGCCCTTTCTGTATGACTGCAAGCCTCAGTCATTTTCTCATGTCTGCATGTCCTTATTGATAGTTAGCCCCCCCCCCCCCCCTCCACTCCAGCCCCCACCTCATTTCTGTGTGTGTTCAGTGCTGTCTCAGGACATTAGCAAGGTGCTTGTGAAGTTTGAGCTTTAATGATTTCTTGTCAAAATCATGAATGGAAATGTTTCCAATAACGTTCTCAAAATGCTGTGCAAGAATGTTATTATATTTCTGTGACTTCAGGAACCAAATCTTCAGAGCCAGTGTTCATGCCTGCTTGGGCCCGTATTGAGCAAATTTTGACAATCACTCTCTTGTAATTAAATTAATAATATCTTAAGGCAGGAATGTTATTTTGGTGCAGAAATAATTACAAACCTTTTTTTTCCCACAAATTTTGGTATAATGACCAACAGCCAAAGTTGTGGCTTTAATCCTACCTGCTATTAGAATGAATGAGAGCAGTATTGACAATGTCTTTTTTTTTCAGGGAATTAGGAAAACCATCGCTGACATAGCCACCACAATGAATGAAACTGTAAATCAGTGTGCTTTTAGGTGCATTTAGGCAGTTACAGATGAGTGACTCTGATGCCAAGTACACAAAACAAAAATCTGAAAAGACTATTTGACGGAAAATTTGTGGACAGCGTTCAACTCCATATAAGCTGAAGGTTGTAATGAGTCCACATGTGAAAGGATATGAAGGATAAGCTTCCCCTTTAAGGCACTGTCTCACCATTCACTAATGACATACATAGCCAAGGAGATGAAGAAGAGAAGGGCCAGTCGCACAGAATTTATTTTGGTGAACTAGGCTGTCATTGATCTCACCATTCCATCTCATGAGATCTCTCCTGTTAGTTGACCATGTGTTGGGATTCTGGTGTCTTAGAAAATTTTCTCACATGTGTCAACCTCTGACTCCTCAACTTTTAGTTGCTAGCCTTGACAAGGTCTGCTGGACCTCCCCATTCTTCATAAAATCATAAAGGTTCCCCTCCTTTTCTTTTCTTCCCCTTCAATCGTGACGAGGTGGATCCTCTCTGACGCCCAGCCCACCAGATCCAGCAAATCCACTTCTGCATGTCCTGCTTAGCACAAATGTGATCCCTGCCAGAAATGAAGATGTTCATCCCACTCTGCTTGCTTAACTGAGGACACCATTGACTTCCCCCAGCCATGAGTTCTCATCTCTCATCTCCCCTCATCTCCGTCTGTCAACATTGACTGATTTTTATTACAAACTTTTTAAACTTTTAGAATTTCAAGGACTTTCTAGATCTTCAGATCTTTTGTCCTCTGTTTATGCAATAATTTGTCAAGTAATCTTACTCTCCAATTAGATTATTAATACCTTTCTAACATGTCTAGTATATGATGGTATTTGATCTTTCGTAGGTCCTTTCATATTTCATATTTTTTTCATGTAATTACATAAATTGGTCTAATCACCCTGGGCCAGACACAGGCTGGGCCCTCCTTTTTGAGCCTGCCTCTAAGGAGTCCTCCTTCATCCTCTAAGTTTGAGGAACATTATCCTTGCTACTGTCATTCCAGGACTGCCCCAAGGGGGTATCAGGTCTGGCATTCTGTAAAGCTGCTTTGTGATGGTGTACATTGTAAAAAGTGCCGTTTACAAATAAGACTGAACTGAACTGAATTGAACTGAATTGAGCTAAGCTGAACTGAGCTGAACTGAATCAAATTTAATTGAAATTAATGTCTCCTATACCCTCACAGTTCAAATCCAAGCAGTGCCACATTAGCTGAATATGGCTGGAGATAGAGGGGTATGCCAGCCCGGGTCGGTCAGTATTGCTGCCCCTCTCACTGGTCTTCAGTGGTCACTGATGGTCAGGTGCCTGTGTAGTTGCAGGTATCATTATCTGAGTAGTGCTTTACTCCAAATGTTTTTTGTTGGTCTGTGCTGTTTAGCAGCTTGCAGTGTGACAAGATACTGTGTCTGGATTCCCATTTATCTGAGGAAGTGTGTGTTAGCCTAATTCACTTAGATGGAGATGGCAGCTGTATGAGGGAGAGAGTTCATGGGTAATTTTGTTGTTTCAAATTGGGAGATAAAGGAGGGGGAAAACATGTCTAGTCTGGATACAAGCCCCAACTACCTGTGCAGCACTGCTCTCTCCCTCGCTATTTTTCGTGGAAGATTACAGAAGAACATTTGTGATTACTGGTTTACTGCAGTAAAGATGTTCTGGGTGGATGCTAAAAAACATCACGAAAGGTGTACAAATAGGCCTACATCAGTGAATGAACCAAGATGGTGGCAAAGTGAATGGCATATGCACTTTATTGTAAGCAATCACAGGGGAAGCATGCTAATCAGCCAACAGACTCTGTGTCTGAAGAACATTAAATGCACGGTAAAGTTACAAAAAAGAAGCACTTTGTGCTTTTTTTTTTTTAGGGCCACATTCACACCATTCTCCTGACTACTAAAGTTGTTTTAAAAAAAAGTCTCTCCTGTCTGTGTACACGCATACACATATTTTAGAGAAGTGGGGATGCTCTCTTTGTGGCAGCATTTGTTGACTTGTTCCTGTATTCACGATACAGCTTGAGCTTGTAAGGACACAACATCATTCTCTCAACATAAATCTTGTGTTGTACATACTGCACATGGTTTAAATATGAGCTCGAGTGTAAACAACTACAGAGGTGGCTGAGCAAACCCTGGTTATATTATGAAGCCCCCATCAACCATTTTCCATGCAAATGACCCAAAAACTGGTAGGTTTCACTGATTACCATCCATTTTCCTTTGAATACTGACCTCTGACCACAAACTTATGAAGTATTTTGTCCCTGACAGATGAGAGGGCTACGATTTTCTAAATCAAACATGCTTGTTCAAGTCAACAATTAGACAGGTCAACTCAGGCAGTTAATTAGTCCAATAGTCACTGCTCTCAAAGCCTTGTGAAGTTGTATGGAAGGAAACAGCAGACCATAAATTCCAACAAGAAAATCAGCATGCTAAATTCTTAACATTTGACATCACGTGTGCAGACTGCTTCAGCAATTCATTGCTGCAATTATCTGAATCTGAAGTAATACATATTTGAGCAGTAATGTGTTAAACTGAAATGAACCTAATGAATTAGCATGATTTAACTCATGAATTTTCTCATTTTTTATAACAATTAATGAGACAGGGGAGCCCTCTACCCCACATAACATCCCTGCAAGGAAAAGACCCAGAGAACCTAAGTCATTTCAAAATGGACGGTGCTGAGTTGGTCACTCGTGTTGACTCAAAGTAAGACTCAAAAAACACAAGGACTCAAGAAACTTGTCAAACAAAGCATGAGATGTGAAGTTAGCACATTAACCAATAAAAGATTGCATAATGCCACTATTTTTTTACACCACTAAGTTGTGAGGACAACTTGGCAAGATGACTATGCATTTTTACATTAATATAAAAAATAAAGATACGACACAAATCTATCTCAGTAAATGGCTAACATGTGCAGCCAACCAAAACTGCATTTTATCAGAGCGCCCTGTTAGATAGCTAGTTAGTAACATGACCTGTTAGTGTATGATCCCAATGGACAAAGGCACACTGCTAAATTGAAACTTTCATTTTAAATATTGTCTGGTGTCTCTTTCATTATTAATAACAGAAGAACAGAAAAACAGTATCAATATAAAACACACAAAGCTACACAGGGGATAAATAAAGACTGACAAGGATAGGGTTAATACACCAGCACAGGGTGAACGTCAAAATTTTTAAAACCTCATAATTTCATAGAATATCCTTATTGTCTCCAAATGGTTTTAATTTTGATTCTTCTTTTAACCATTTAGGCTTATATTTCTGCATATAATATTTTCCTTACATGATTGTCAGATTCCGTATATGTACCTTATGCGAGAACAGAGTGCTACAGGATTTTTGAAAAAAAAATTGATTGATCAAGAATAAGAGCTGATGTTGCTAAATTAAAGTTAATTTTCTCCAGAACAGCTCAGTCATGGAGCATACATTGCCACAGTGACTTAGCCAGTTTTTGTGACATGAATAACTCCAAACTGAACCAAGATTTACCATGCTAAGCAGAGAAATCCCATTTTGTGCCCCCTTCCTTTTAAAACAATACACAATACATAAATACAAAATGCACACTAAACAATGCACACATTTCACTTTTCCTTGGATCTACAGGACTTAAACCTTTACATCTGATTTTGGTCTGAAAGCAACACACGAAAAACCAATTTGCATTCTTTTTTGGATTTTGGATTTTTTTTTCATCAGAATGGAAAGCAATATCCCACAGGTTTTTCTGGGTTTAAAAAAAATCATATAGTGAGAGTTCAAACTTCAAATTATAACATGGTTTGAATCTGACAACATTGCCACATCCTAATGCAAGCATTACGCCCTGGGTAAATTCTGTTATTACTTATGCTTCGTTCATTTGATCGTCAGTTTATGTGAAATCCTACTCAGTTCATCAAAGCAAACTGCCAGGCAATTTGAAAATATCAAATATCCAGTTTTTGTGAAACACAGACTTAAACTGTCATCAGATTAATGGTGGACAGATGATTCTTTGGTATATTCATGCTCGGGGGCAGCAAATGCGGTCATACTTTTAGAGACTAAATAAAACTTTTGAGTCAAATGGCTCCTCATACTTATAGCTTAATACTGCTAGACCTGGCCTGACTTGTCGTTCTACTGACTCTCTCTCTCACACGTATTTACCCATATAATCCTGACACTTCAGTTCTTAGCGACGAGACAGGAACTTATCCAGTGTTTTATATCACCCATAAACTGGTCCATGAAACAACATTCTCTGAAAAGTGAGAGCTTATTCTGCTTCTCAGCAAACTATCCTTTTAACAGTTGCAAATTTGCAATAATCAACTTTCTGTTGTCCTTTTAAAGCTGGACACATCATCAGCTTAGAAGTAAGGGGCATATTGCAAATCCAAAGAATTAAAGTGATAGTCAGAATGTTCCAGACTTTATTCATCCTTTGGTAATGCAGACTAGACTTATAAGTAGCTAGACTGTGGATACAACCAAAGACTAAATGCAGACAGCATACTGTGTATAGGCAACAATAATAAGGCAACAATACAGGACCTTTGGAGCAAAAAAAAGAAAGAAAACTTCAAGAAAAAAGTGGCTCTGTTCTGTTTGAGCAAGGCTGTGCTAATACAGGAAAAAGTACCAGAAAATGTACAACATAATATTATGCAGCCATGAATATTTATCTTTGTTACCTATTATATCAGTTATCTGTGGGACATCAGACATTGTTTGAGGAAAAGTAAAATTAAGAAAATCAATAAGTTGCATACACCGTAACCACCACCAACAGATTGTGGAGCAAACCCATCCACAGATAACACCATCAACCTATGCAAAATTTTTTTGCCCAGCAAAATTAGTGTATGTACATGTTCATCAGCGGAACATGTAAGTAGGAGCTGTAAGATCTTACTCCTTACGTGCTGTTGAGCCCTTCTCTGCAAGATTCGTCTGAAGCATTGCCCTCCCTACACTCTCTGGAAGGTCCACCTTATCTCCTTGTAGGTTATTTACAGCAGGGCAGCACTCATGCTGGCTGTCTTCAGCCACAGCCTCACATGGACTTAATCAGTCTAATTCTTAAGTAGCTCAATTAGAGCTCTAGGTCTGGACCTACACTTATACCCTCCTCTGACACCATAACTCAATCTGACTTCATGATTCTCCCAGAGGATCAACCTTTCCACTATTAAAAATGTTCCCAACTCCTCACTTTTAGGAACCTCACTGAAGACTAAGCCAGGAATGGAAGACAACCTCAAAAACACTTCAGAACTCACTCTGAAGAAGGCGCTGTGTGTCAAAATGCCAGTCCACAATTTTGTCCATTAGAAGTACTACAAACCGGAATATTCTGGTGAATTTACTCTTAGCTTAGTCTTTTTGTGCAACATCAAGCAAAATTTACCACTTTGAGATAGCAGGATGAATCATACCTGAAGCAACATTTGCCACATCTGTTGCTTCCACTCTCCACTGTACTGTCTTATGTAAGGCTTTCACTTGAGTATTTTAAATAATCTAATGATTTCATGATCAGAATTTTCTCATCTGTGGTGTTTGGGTTTGAACTCCAGTTATGAAAAGTGCACTACAAACAAACAACGCTGTCCTGAGAGGGATGTCAGTGACTAAGCAATGTGCCAAATCTGCTTAGCAAGCTGAAGTATTTGAGGTGGGTAAAGAAGAAAATGTTGGTCTTACCTTCCAAGACCTGCTGGAGAGCTGGGTGGAGGGCAAAGAGAACATGAAGGAGAGAGAAAAAGAGAAATTAATCAGCAATCAAACAAAATGGCATTTTGTTTTTGTGATGAACTACTTTAGCAAAGGAAAAAAAATCCCATTGAAATTTCTATTTCAGTGATTATTTGAAGAACTCTCCATACAGTCCCTTCCTGCTCTTTTTGCAGGCTGAATGTTGCAATTGACAAGTAGCGCAAACAGAAATTGGCAATAAAAAGTCCACATCCCATAAAAATGACAGTTATTTGACCTTTTTTTTTTACATGAAGTGTTTCAGATAGTAATATAAAACAACTTTAAATTAAATTAACATTTAAGCTTTGATATCTAATTCGAAATCATAGGAACAAAATGTTGATGTCATGTACCTTTATGCAAAATATGTTTCATGCATCAATTCCTCAACTTGTAAAAGTGAAACAAGAACCCTTGATAACAGTTGGGAAAACTTGGGTGGTGGCATGTATCATGTCAATTTAAAATTGTCACTGCCGAGAGCTTTCAATACCTATTGAGACCTTAAAAAAAACTGCAACTACCGAAAAGCAAAGCCTCTTGCATTAAGTTTAAAATACTAACATTTGCTTCAGGAATGGTCTGGCTTTGCTTTCTTTGGAGAAATACATGACTATGTATAAAAAATAAATAAATAAATAAAAATAAAAAATCTAATGCATAAAAGCTTCACCATTACAGCAGTAAATCATCCCAAACAACAAGAAAATATCTTTTAACCTGTTGTTGTTTACATAGTTTGGAACACCCAGTTCCACGTGCCACTGCACTTCTCTGTCTCAGTGCAACCCAAGCATCAACCATTCACCAGGGAAGTTGAAGACCTGTGCATGTGTGAAATCTGCATGATGCAATAGAAACCAGGTTCTTTTTACCACGACTACTACTATAATCGGTCCATGACAAGGACCAAAGAGAAACGGAACAGGCATACTACATTTGCCCCCTGAGAGGTAATGAATGCCCGTGATTCACAAAACCGAAATTACTACTGAAATAAGAACCAAGAGTAACGTTTAGCACACATGCTGTTTTAGTATGCTAAATCAGGCAGAATATGTACCTTTATTTAGAAAAGGGCTTGGATAAATCAAATTCACATTATTTGTTACTGAACATTCTAATTAAATCACTCCATTATTTCTTATTCTTTTGAAGATGGCTCAAAAAAGCCAACTTACTGTTATTCATAACTGAACTATCGACCATGTTGGCTTGTAAACTATTCAACTTTCCATTATTTTTATCAAAGTATTATTAATATCTAAGGATGTCACAAGAACCAGTACTTGGGTACCCATTGATGACAAAATTCAGAAATTGTAACAGCACAATTTTTTTTCCAATTAAAAATCAGTACCACATTCCTGTCTCACTGACAGCAACAAGAGGAAGAACTTAAGCACGTCCATCGACATAAGAGAAAACATGAAAAAACACATGAAAATGGGGCATAGTTGTGAAGCTGCATAACACGAGATGAAAAGACAGTTGTGTACAACATTTGATATGGCAAAGTGCTAAATTATCATACCTCATTACTAATAACTCGTTAGGTTAGGCTGAAGCTTACTATAGCCTCCATACAATTCAGTCAAGTGTCAACAAAAAATAATGGTAGCCTTTGGTAGCCTACATGCATACTTAGAGATAATAATGGCCTGTCACAATGCCAGTACATTTTGACTATTATTTGCACTTGGTGTTATAGTGTAAAAAATATTACAACTGGACATTGTGCAGAGTTTCTAAAATGTGAAATCAATAGTGTCATTGTACCTTTGTTTTTTCCTGAAAGCCAGTGTTACACTTGTTAGTCCGGATTCACAACATCATAATCCATATGTTTACTCTTTTTTTTTTTATTTTATTTCATGGCATTGCTAGGGTGCTGCAATCAGGAAGCTGTGCAAGAGAGAGTTTATTATTCTGAATGCCAGGACTGCTCTACTTGAATGATGGTTTGTTAAGTACCTGAAAGATATTTTAAAGCTACTGTTAGTTGTTGTATATTCCATATTTTATTACTGCTGAATGTTTTATATTATATTCCTGAATGGGAGCACAATATTGTTTACTTGAATAATGAAGGAGATACTCTAAAGCTGCTGTTTGCTTTTAACTATTAAATAGTTGAAGGGTACAAGCCATTTTTCTAGCTTTTATTTGTTAATGTTCATACAAAGTCTCTTAATAAAGACACTGAGGTATCAGGAGTTACGTAATATCACTGGTTTTGGTATTACCGGTGGTATTCTGGTATTGTGACATCCCTATTACCATCAACACTTTTTCCTCCAATGCTTCTCCACCTACAATTTTTGAGCTGAAACATCTATACTTGGCATTCATCTCTTGGCGGTACTGAAATTAGTTGCTATTTTCTGTCTAAGAAACACTCGAAACCAATGCCCCAAACCAAATTTCTGATAAAAAAAACTTAATGGTGATATTTCCTGAATTCTGTTTTTAAATGCTGCTTTAATGACCATATGACAATCTCCAACAGCCACTGTCTCCAAAGTATTCAGTCTATTAAAACTGAAACACTATAAATACACACATACACTAGACACACATCTACCAGTGTTACTCCTGCACACAAACACGAGCACGCTCCTGAAAACTACATATACCACACAGTCCATTAACACTAAACACACTAAATGCACACACACAGTCTAGAGGATATACTCAGATATACTCAAGGTATCAAAAGACCTAACAAAAACACACAATATAAATAAATAAATGTATATAATTCTGATTTTTTTTTTCAAGCTTATAGATTATTAACGATTTAAAAAGCATTTTTCCACTTTATATACTGTCGTAATATAGTTAACATATGCAGTTCCATAAAACAAGGATGATATTAAAAAAAAAAGCTGATTCATTATTGAAATCAGAAAATTAGAACTGTGATTGGTGTAATTAAAATGATGATCATAGCTGTTTTATAGCATGCATTTTCATTCAGATACTCATTTAGATAAAGCATTGTAAAGCCAATGCCCTAAGCAGTGGAGATGGGTCCACTGGTTTAGCTTCAAGGCTTTGATTGTGTTTCTTTCACTGTTACCAGTCACGCGAACCTGTCTGCCTTCCCTAGGCTTCCAAGATACCAGTGCATTTGTGAGTCCTATTACTTCACTTGTGTGATCATCAGGGAAGTAGCATGTCTGAGGGCATTTCGCACTGTTCACTCTCTGTTAATGTAGTGAACTGTTAGGCTCATGTACACTTGAAGCATTTGGCTGCCTCACAGGTCTGTGGTGGTAGAATAAACGTTTTCTCCACCTGCTCCACTATTCTTTCTCAATGTGGTATTGTTGAAAGGGCAACGCTACACCCGCAAAATGTTTGTGGCTTTGTAGCTCATATCTGGGGCCAATCGTCTGCAGAAACTTCATAAAACCTTGCCTCTCTACAATGTAAATGGGGACGATATCTTCCGAAATATGGACTGTCGCTGCATCTGTAATTTCTATCCGCTGGGGGCCTTCTTGTTGTTTGGGATAACACTAGAAAGTGATGCAGCTAATGTTATCTGCCTTTTAGCAGGAGTTTTGGGGACAAGACAGCAGCTTGTATTTTCAGCCCATAGTTTCACACATTGCTCCCATTCCACTAAGTGTTCTGTTGCAAGTGGTGGAATAAATTCGTCTTGCTGCCACTTTCACTTGTGATTGACTTTCCATAAACTTTACAATTTACATTGGTTTGTTTGATGTGAGACCCCTCAAATGACTGAAATGGCATCATCACCTTTCACTGGAACAAGCTCATCTGCCCAAGCAGTGATGCCTCCATGTTGGCATGGTGTTTGATGTCTCCGTCGCTTATCAAGACAAAAACCATGATGGGTTTTTTTTTTCTTTTATATTCTCCCATTGTTCACTTAACAGAGTGTGTTTAACTGTCGTTAAATCTTGCAAAATTTTGTACGTCACATAAAAACAATCATTTGAATTGTCTACACAGTAATCAGCCTATTCAATGCTAACAAAAATATAAAGTCACACCTATACTAATATTGCATTATGCACACCGAGCACAATTCAGAAACACTAAACATACTACATGCATAATTCCAATCCAATTACACTAACCAATTCAATCCTAGAACATTACCAAAGTTACCTCCCTGCAGTCATACCAGATTTATAATGTTTGTTAGATCATTTTCTCCAAAGGTACTTAATTGTAATAACAACAACAACAACATGAACTCCAGCTTGTATTTGCCAAATTTATGCCCAGGGGGTTTAAAATTGACAAAACTGTAGGGACTGGGAGCATGTCTGCTATGTGTAGCTAGGCACAATTTATGGGCCTCTTCCTCAGGTATAAAAAACCTTGATTTTCTTTTTTAAAATGACTAACAGATTTCCAAACCAAACCCATCCAAGTGTTCATCACGAATGCAAACAGGAGCTTTTTTAGGAGGTAAACCTGCACTGTCCCATGAAGAAATATAAAATTGTTTGTAAAGTTAAAAGCAATACTATTTTAGCATAAATCATTTAAACCAGTCATTAAATGTTCATTGATAGCCCCAGAGCATCATGACAGACACTGTCATTTAAAAGTAAATGAGGTAGCTAAATAAGTTTCTCTGTTTTATGTAACACTGACATCAAGATACTGTTCGTAGAAGAATGCGAAAAGTGAGATGACAGATGGCCATTTGAGACCGCTATAATTTATTTGAGTAGGTGTATTGCAGTACTGCAATGCACATTTGGTTTGTGTGGCTATAGCTCCACTCTTTAATTGCATAAGACCATAGGTGTGAGAAACATTCATTATTGGATCATCTACGTTATAACAACACATATTTGATTAGTGTGGTTTCAGCTATCCTACATCAACTAAACCTTATGAGACTGTAAACCACTGAGAGAGCATGTAAACAAACATGGCACAAACCCCCGATGGCTAGAATAAAAAAATACATTTATTCCGCATCGTACATAATCTTAGACACACTCGATCATTGCTCTTGCAGACAAACACCCATGGACTGCAGAGAGTGTGGAACACTCAGAGGTATTCTTAGGCCTGGTTTGGTGTTCGTGTAGTGGTGCCAAGAAGACACAGCAATCAAATTGTGGAGCAGCAACTAAGAACACTGACGGTACAATGAAGAAAAGAACAACAACAAAGAAACCTCACCCAGTGGGACACCTTATTGGAAAAACCTACGCTCTGACAGGGTAATAGTGCCTGTCTGTCATCCAATTAAAAAACAATCTATAAAGACACACCTACATTACCCACAGGACACACACATACACAGACTCAACAGACACTCCGGAAAACTATACAGCATCAACACATGCACGCGCACACACACACACACACACACACACACACACACGCACATCTTTTTATAAAAGTTCCATAGTAACCATTAAAAAAGATGCCCAAGTTAACAAAACGCTGCACACTGTAATAAACCTTTTACACTCAACATAAACGTAACACAGCACACAAACACACTAGTGACACACAAACTATACACACACTGTTAAAAACTACTTATACCATTAAGACACTGCTCAAGGCACTACTCCTCTAACACTAAACATACACACACACATACACACACACACACACACACACAAACCCTTAGATTTTATTGGCAGAATGCTCTGAATTCTATTCTGGAACACAGCCACGTGCCATTGGAAAACTGCCAATCTCCCCACAGTTATCAGCCTATTAAAGGTCACACACCATCAACACATACTCAACAGCTTATACTACACAAACATTCCTGAAAACTGTGCACAGACTACAAAGACACTACACATAAAAGACATTAAACACAAACATACTAAACACTATATTAATCACTGTATCCACCAAATAATGTATCAGTTAAGGGGAGTGTAACTTCCAAAACGGCATTGAGTCTATGACATCTTACCACACATACACTACACTTACACAAACATACACCTGGAGACTAGATAAATACACACTCACACAAACACACACACACACATACACTGTCCCAAAACATGCACACTATTGTTATTATTCAACAATGCTCAAGTCGTTGAAAGGCTTTTGGACAGAGGTTAAGGTTACAGACAGCCAAATAGTTTGATTGTCACATAACTAGTGGGCAACCCTCTTTGACTGGTTAATAAACATGGCACCAAACCATGGTATTTGTATAAGAAAGAAGACACTCTTGGTAGCAATGAAGTCACTGGGTCTTCTAACAGCACAATGCAGAATACTTAAGAGGCCATTAATTCAAATTGTGCATAGCCCATAGCACAGAGAACAGCCTTTCACTCAAGATGCTGTTATTCTTCATATACTAGCCTTATTATTTAACAAAAGAAGGAGAGTGCAGTGTAGGAGATAATGGAGGTCAGTGTTGACACTGACATTTCCACTGGAAAATTCATACGAGAGATAAGCGACCTAACATTGTCTAAACAACTCAAAAAAAATGAACAATATTAGCAGTGACCCATGTTACTTTCACCCTGCCCTCCTCTATCCCTGCATAATGGTGCAATAACAACAGACTGATCTGTGCTGACAGTGAAAGAAACAAGCCCCATTTTCCACTTGTTTAGTCAAAATTAAACAAACACTACGCTTATCCAGCTGATCAATCACAGGGCTAAACTGCTGTTCTATCTACACACTTTTTGTATCACCACAATCACTATCACCACAATCACTGCCGCAGGAGTCGACCCTAAGACCGGCTCACACCCTTTCAGTTTCACATGGTAATTCAATATTAACTGTTAACCCAAAACTATTAATCGATTAAGGTTTGTTTAGTGATGGCTAATTAAACAGTCGTAAAGCATTAACATCTTTATCACAAGCCCAGAGCATCATTGCTGCTTTAAGCGACCGAGGGCCCATTTTTATCTCTTCTCTTAATCTTTCCTTTTGCAACCAATTACACAGCCAGCCATTTTACAAATCTGTCTTAACTCTTTCATTTTGCAAATTAGGACCAAAAAGACTGGTCTACAGCTTTGCACACAATGCCAACACCACTTCACACATTCAGCGTACAAATAGATTGGATACATCACACACGACACACCATAATAATAATACACCAATGGCCAAGCTAATGAAAGAAAACAACCTTGACTATCTACAACCTGACTATCAGGAGTATTACTATGAAGCAAGCCATTACAGGCCCAATGTGTTCAAGCCAAATTAAGTTTGTTAACAAACTTTACTGTCTAGTTGAAAAATTCGTTTAGAGAAAACCAACTAACCATAGGGTCAAATATCTCTATTTATTCAGCTGGCTTCACAATACATATCCTCCTTCAGCTTTGAAAGCAGAACCACACAGTTTGGCAGAGAACTTCATCTAGTTGTGGAGTAAGCTGCTTATCAGAACATTTTCAGTATTCCAATTTCATTATTTTCATTAATATTAACGATTTTATACTGAGGAATTACTCACAGATTTAAATTGGTTGAATGATCAGAAATTCAAATTTCTCAGTGTTCTAACACCTGCACTTCATGTAATTAGTCAGACTGCAGCTAGACAAGCTGAGGCAATATATGTACTACTACTGTAAGTACACTTTTACTGTTACTTTTCAATATATATCTTCTTCTTCACTCATACAAAATGGTTCCTCATTCCCTCATTCCTTCACTGCACTTCCATACCATTAAACATACTATTAAACAACCATCATTCAAATAAATACATCTACTGTTGACAAATAAAGCTAAGGTTATAATTAGTATAATTACTATATCTCATAACTGCATAGCTACCCTGTTACTTTTTTTAACTCTTCTTTCACCACTACCCTCACATGGATGCTGCTCGTTATCTTTTCTTTTTCCGTTTGTGAACTGAACACATTAGCGGTCTCTGAATATATTCACTGAGGCACAGTAGCCAAAACCTGGCATGGCGAATCTCTAAATCACTCTTGCGTTTGTGTTTGCTGCTTGCTTGGCTTTATGTTACGGGCACCTCTAATCTGTCAGTCGACAATAAATCACCAGGGCTGATATAACCTTTACAGGCACTCCTCTCAGCTTTCGTGCATTGGTCACGCCAGAGAGAATTGTGATGAATAAAGTCAGCGTATAAGAGCAGACAGTGACAGTATCTAACGCTTCTAAAATTGCACTTGAATTAGCCAGGTGCATCAAGCTAAACACCACGAGTTCTAAGCAGTAATGCTGTATGTCTCTCTGAATGGTCAGAACAAAATATTTACCCTTGTTTCCTAGCGTATCGACACGTTTAGCTGCTTTATCTGAAAAACTCATGCAAACTAATCATTTACCTAAAGATTTCCACTTCCTGCTACTCATAAACTAAATGTAACTGAGACGTTATCCTACACATCAACACAAAAGTCATTTTTTCATCTACTGATAGCGTTTTTAAATTAAAGAGATTTATGAATGAGCTTAAGTGGCTCACTTGAACAAATCAATTAAAAAGATTTAAATATTCAAAAGAATTTTTAAAAAGATATGTAATCTCTCAAATAAAATGTGAAAGAGTCAGTTTGTGGTAGTCCCTTTCCAACTTTATGTTTCTAAAATAAAAGCCACGAGCAAAACCAGCCAATGCCCTCGATTGCGGCGTGATGGGATTCGGGTATCTTGGCAGAGCCTAAAAGCAGATCTGACATGCTCCAACAACTTCTCTTTCACAAACAAATGGAGAAAAAAGGCAAGCAATATGTCTGACACAAAAGGATCCCTCTCCACATGCTAAAAGAGACAGAGAGCTAGCATTCATTCTGACCTTGGAGAAAGAGGGTGTAATAACAGCTGGCATGCTGACAGACCTTTTGAGCTTAACTTGATGAAGGAGAAGATACAGAAGATACAAGAACCAGAGATAGGGGGCTTGAGGGAATTCTTGCGAATTTCATCATTCTATCCAAGGCTCTTTTTCTTTCTTTTTTCTTTTTCTCCCCCCTCCTTTTTTTTTAACAATCATCATGCCACATAGCTTACGTATGACAATGGCACTTGTCAAAGGCAAAAGTGTTCTGTCAGTCCTTGAAACAGTCGAAACCACTGTCACAACCATGTTTCCAAATGTTGTCACTCTCTTCAATACTGTACAAACCTTAAGCTATTTATTAATGTCTGGCTACACCGACAACTTCATGACACTCCGTAGTCACACTTTATGTATTTCCAGTGTGCATCATATAATCCGTTACTGTTGAAGCCTCTACTTCCTGGTAAATAGCAAAAAAACTTGACAAGCTTGAGTAATAGCCAAAATACCATGGCAAGCAGTTTTTCTGGGGCCTAAAGGAGAACTCACTTGGAGAACAGATGTCTCACCCTTGTCCTTTGTACACCGCAGCAGCAGTGGGGGCAAACCCAGACTAATTTGTGTTGGTGAATGAGACAGACTGGCAGCCTACATTACTTTCAGACTAGAGTCCCCAACACACTTCAAAACAAAGTGAATCCAATACTTTTTTTAATAGGCATCTTCATTCACTACAACCGGATGCCCTCTGAGCTGACCTTTCCCTGATAATTAGTTAGAAATTCTAGTTTCTAAGTAAATTCGTGTGTGTGTGTGTGTGTGTGTGCGCGCGTGTGCACGCACTAGCATATTTGTGTGTTGGGACATGTATGCAAGCAGAGCCTTGTTTGTCCCTTTAATGGATGTTTTCCTGTTTAAAAGGTCTTTCATTGATTTATTAAAGAGGCAGTGAAATATAGAGCAGAGTTTGTATCCATGGTCTCAAAAATAGAAACCTGGAGTTTTGTTTATCTAGAGCTGATGTTAACTCCATGCAAGTCATCCCATACTCCGTTAGCCTGCTCTGAGATGTTCCAAAGATGGTGAGAGTGAAACAGAGGATGATGCTGGGCTTATTTATTGCTTTGTCCTACTTTTCCTCTACGCTGAGGGCATTCTTAATTGATTCTGCTGGCTCTCTTAGCTAAGAGGATAAAAAGACAGCGCTATGTTCACTTGGGAGGTACAACAGAGAGGTCATGGGATGTGGTTCATGGGCATGATCCAGCCAAATTCGACAAGACATGCATGCAGCAACCAGCTCCAAACCATGCTGACCATCTCAAACAGTTCTTCGGATGACTGTAGCTGAACAAACAGTCAGGCTTATAAGACGTAAGTAAGTAAGATTCTCAGTTTCCTCAAAATTATAATATTAATTACATTTTCCTTGGGATACACGTTATTCCTATGACTGCATGATATCCAAAAGCAAGAAAGGAAAGACTTATGGCCAGGGGGGTATTTCAGAAAGAAGGTTAATGAAAACTCAGAGTTAGTTAACTCAGAGAAAGTAGCAACCCTCCTAATAGAGGAGCCCTGTGGCTTCAGTCTCCTAGCAAAACAAAGCCATAGGGCTCTTCTATTAGGAGGTATACTACTTTGAATTAACTAACTCTGAGTTTTCACTAAACGTGCTTTAGGAGGACTGGAGGAGTTTCACCCAGCTTAAGGTTGACAATCAGTCCACGGAAAGGAGGTTTGTACTTGATGGTGCGGATGTGAGGGCAGAAAGTCGTACATCCGGTGGAATGCCTCCAACAAACACCCCCCAGGAGTGAAAGAACTGTTTATCCTAAATGTTGTTCTTTAACACAGTGAAATCCAATTTACTGTGGAATGCTATCAAGAGCTTTCATAATATTTTGGTGGATCCTCATCTCTGGCATCGAAGTTTATTTTATTTGAAGTAACATTTTGCCACAGACAAGACAGATTCCGTGAAGCTGCACATTCTGCGTTTCTGTTAAGCTGAGAGCAGAGGTAAAACCTGTCTGCATCACCACCTTCCACACAACGAAAACAAGAAAAACACACTTCTTGTATGACACAATTAACAGAAGTCTGAATGGACTCCTACATCGCTATGAGATATGACATATGAGAAATAGGTCAGATTTGATATTAAGTTTAAATATGCTGTGTCTTGAGTGCATCACTTAGAGAGAGTGTTTTCTATGTGCACACATACCACTTACACTCATTTCTCAAGTGTTTCCAATATGACTATCAGGCAGGTTATGTTTTTTTTCCCCTTCAGTTTTTCAGCTTTTTAAATTCAACCTTTAAAACTTGTTAATAAATTCAATTCTAACACCTTTTCTTACCATAGTCTGCAAAATTCTTTTCCATCCTATCGCATGAGTAAACACACCAGCTCTCCTAAAGATGCCTTTCAAGTGCTTACTTCAAAGATATGCCATTCCAACATTCCGTTCCACTGGAACACATCTCTGAGGCAGTTAATATCTCCTGCTAGCCTTGAAATGTCTAACATTCTTCCATAAGTGAACTTGATAGACCTCCAATCTCAGATGATTTAAACACATCTAGAGGACAGCCCACAATCTCCTCACTAACCTTTCTCAGTAGTCAGGTTGAATTTCCAGCTGCGGCAACCAAAACACTCCTAGATAATAATAATAATAAAAAAAAAACTTTGCAATTCTACATCTCTATAGAATTCCATTAAAATCTAATGCTTAACCTTTGGAGCTTCTTTGCTCCAAGCAGTGGGAAAAAAGCACCTGATTCAAAAGCATCTTACCTTCGTTGCAGTACCTCCCCCTGTAGCCAGTGTTGGTGCAGTCACAGAGCACTTCCCCTTGGTGGATGGAGCAGTAGCCACCATTGCTGCAAGGATTCTGTTTGGTACACAGGTACTCCAAGTCATTTTTCACTCCTTGCCCATCCAGGAGGACTGGAGGAGTTTCACCCAGCTTAAGGTTGACAATCAGTCCACGAAAAGGAGGTTCGTACTTGATGGTGCTGGATGTGAGGGCAGAAAGTCGTACATCCGGTGGAATGCCTCCAACAAATAGGTCACTGGCCACCACCATTTCCCGCCTCTTGGACTTGACCTCGACGGTCTTGGTTTCTCCGTCCACCACCAGGGTGGTCTCACGGTAGTTACGGGTGAGCTGCAGGCGATGCCAGCGTTCATCATTAACACGCGTCTCCATGTGCAGTGAGGCTGGCTCACCACAGTGGATGGCAAACCGCAGGTGTGGCCGGCCCTCGCTGATCAGCAGCTCCAGAAAGTCGCAGTTGCCACCGTCGTCCAGGTAGAGCAGCACTGCCCGACTTATGTTGGTTTTAAGGGTGAGGCTCAGCTCCCCTGTGGCCCCAGCCTCCCAGGGGCCGTAACGGAGCCACTGGCCCGGGGCACCCTCAAACTCCAGCGCCATGGTCAGTGTCACCATAGCCACCAGCAGGTCCAATAGGACCAAGGCCCGCATCGACCTCCTAACACACCTGCCCTTCCTTGTCATCATCTTCTGCCTGCTCTTTTTTTTATTATTCCTCAGTTTCCCTTAATCCACTGCAGCAGGGATTTACACACAGTCCAGAGTATTAATAGATCTGTCCCCTTCCAGAAAAAACTCAGCTGAAATAATTCGGTCCCAGTCCTAAAGCCCTTAGTGTTTAACAGTTTCCTTTGCGCTGATTCTCCATCCTGATTCGCCTCGGAGTCTCTCCATTTAGGAATACTGATGAGAGTTCTTTAAAAAAAAACACAGAACCCACAGCACAGACCATTCAGCTCCTTATAATCCAATTTTTGACCTGAACAGTTTCTGGTGATGTGAGAATTATAGCAGGCAAAGCTTTAATTTACACTGGAGTGTTTATGGTTGTTAAAAAAAAACAAATGCAATATGAATACCATTTACTCTTGCCAAATATACTGAAATTTCCTCCTGAGGTGGTTCTGTCAGCTTACCACAGATCAAAGAGAGTGAGCCAAGCACGGACACACGCCATTCCCACAATCCTTAGTGAACTGGGTTTCTGAAAGACAAAAAAACAGCATATTATACACACAGTCAGAAGCAGAAATGCACAAAAAATTGTTTACAATGGTACCACTATGCGCACAGCTATCTGTCATGTAAAATATGGTTGGTATAATTTCTAAAAAACATCTTTGCATTGTGGTGAGAAGTGCATTCTTCCTACATGTTAATGTTTTTTAACACAATATATTCACCATGTGGAAACAGAGCCCTTGAGGGAAATAAAAACCGATCACTAATGCAAGGCAACAGACTGGAAATCTGACAGACCACCCCCTTATTCGATTTGCAAATTTTCATCAGTTCATCTATGAATATTCAAAAATCACTTCAAGCATAATGCTTCAGATTCCTCCATGGCACTGCTCTGTGTTCTCCAACATGACTCATTCAATCAATACATCTTTTGTATTTTACCAAAAGACAAACAGACACTATTAATCTTTACCCAACCATGACACAGTCATGACGCTTTGATTTAAAGACGATGCAATTTAAGGAAAAAGGATGGAAACGATATCTACTCTGATCGTCAGCAGGACAGAGGAACATGATAGACAGGCTTCTGATAAGAAAGAGCTGCTGCCCGGCACCGCATCACACAGGGTTGCTTTTCCAAACACAGTGAAAGCACACAGACTGGCACAGAGACAAGATCCCAGCACCGTATCCAACACAGAGCCTTGGACACTACACAACAGCCACTGCCTCAGTAAACAGAGGTGACTGTCAAAAAAAAAACCCCAAAAACATACAGATACAACAACAATATCCAGCCGGCAAGCGGTTTCGGGAAAAAAAAAATCTAATTTGATCACAGCTTAATTTCTCATTTGATTCCAATTAATTATCATGATGGTGCACAAAAGGACCTCTCAAGAACGACCTTGAAAGCAATAATGGTCTCTCTCATTTTTCACTGCTGGACTCAAAGACAACCATACAGAGCAAACGGTGAAAAAAAAAATACAAATCAAAAAAAGATGGTGAAGCCTGTTCATTGACTTGAAAGAGAAAAGATGGAAAAGGAGAGTTAAAAGACAAGTATGCTGAGAGGCTAATAAAGATGCTGCATCTATGACGTTTTGGAAACCATTTCAGTTACATGAAAGAATAATATGTCTTATATTCCTCTCAGAATTAGTCGCAATATTGATATATTCATTTCTTTCTCTTTCACAGATGTTTTCATACAGTTGGAATATTGCAGGGGAAGAATAGAATGTTCATTACAGACCGCGTGCCCAGAGGGAGGGGAAAGATAATTGGAATGAAAAGTAGCTCAATTTGGAATCAAAGTAGCTACTGTGACAGACACTCCATTGCTATTCCAAATTTACAGTCTGCTGTAAACTAATCATAATACCAGACACAGGGTGTTTTCTTTTTTGCCCCTTTTCTTAAACTGTCTTTTCAAACTTGATTTGGCTTCTTCCTGCGATCAACCACAATTGAGAATGCCGTGCAGCACAGGATTCAGGACTTAAATCTGCAAAAGAGAGGATTTAATCAAAAAGTCTGAACAGAATATTTGCGATACATTTATCACCTTAATTTTTGTCTCTTCAACCACATTCAACAAAGGCTTCTTAGCTCTGTGTAGTAACAGCCTGTAACAGTGTAAAATGCAGCTGCCCACAATACTGAAAGAGCTCTGGGAGGGGTTAAATCCACTGGAAATAATCACTCTTACTTTCATTGGAGTGGTGTCATTAAAGTTATTATCTCCCCTCGACAACAATGGCTTGCTTCTCCGCATATACAAAGAGGACGGAAGTGAAATTTGAATTCTGTATCTGTATTTATCCACACATTTTTATAGTGGACAAACATCCATTTCATATGTTATGCGATCGTGTGCATGTTTTTTTTTTTTTAAATGTTCAACGTGCGTTTAACCAATGCTGTTCCCAGATCAAATCACAAAAAGAAAAAGAACATAGGGACTGGTGAGCAGAAAAGCCAGTGCTACCGACAGAGACCATTCATGTACCATTTTAGAGTGTTTAAGTGAACGTCTTGCTGCAAAAAATAAGAGCTACCTTTAGTCAAGCTCATATTTAAAGATCACACTTGAATTGCTGCATTTATGTTCAATTAATGATCCTGGTTATGCTCGACATCCTCTCCTCTCTTGCTGTTCCCCTTAATTAGCCGAATCAAATCTGTCTGATTAGAAACCAAACCCTCCTTCATCATCCACCCACCCACCACGCAAAAAAAAAAAAAAAAAAAAATGCAGTTTCCAGAAAAATCTGTCCCCCTTTCAGCATCCATTATATGGTGCCTTGGAACAGCATTAAACTGTGAATGGCAGATGGTGTGGCCATGACTGATTCAGTTGTGTTGTGCATTCTTCAAGTAACTAAGGCCATATGACGGAAGATAATTGAGAAGAACTCGGTGGCCGTGCTGGGGGTGGGGTGGGGGGTGGGGGATGGCCTGCTGCCCAGACTGGGGGGGGGGGGGGGGGGGGGGGGGGGGGGGGGGGGGGGGGGGGGGGGGGGGGGGGGGGGGGGTGTAAAAACTGCCTGTGGTCCCTTCAGAACCACCAGCAGCAGGAACTGGCAGTAACCATGGACAGCAGCCTCATCCGATGATTACTCCCCTGGCAGCACGGTGGTCAGCGAACTAGCACAAGATGCAGCCAAAAATCCCATTTAAGCTGGCCTGTACTGAGCTCTGAGCACTCCATAAGCCAGGGTCCTGCAAAGAATATGCTCTCTCCACCTGTCTCTTACAGAAGTATACTTCCCAGTCGGATCAAACTGGAGTGTGCGAACCACTGACCATGGGAAAAAGATGACCTCCCTAAGGGCACAAGTCTTCTTCTGGTTGTATCAATCCCTGTTTAGTTGTGTTTCTTCATGTCGCTAGAAATTGTTATACAAAGAAAAACAATAAGGTGTGAAGTAAGCTGTGGTCAAGATTGTAGCCCCCAGCTAAAACATTCCGCTCGCCAATTTTCAAGCTATTTTAGCTTACAGATAACCCACAATGCCAAGCAGTCAGCAATGCTATCAAAACTAGAATCAGACTCCCACAGAGAGTTTCAGAGAGTCAAAAGCATTGTTCATCATCAAGATGCTACTTTTTTTAAGCAGTGAAAACAAAAAACCAAAACACTGCGTTTTTAACCGCTATATAACACTTTCACACTGTTCCCATAAACTCAACATATTATACATCAGAGAGTGCTCTGCAAGAGATAGAACATCAACAAAGAAACATGGAAATAAAATGTCATAATAAGCTCTCCTTCTCGTATGAAGCACTCTTCAACACCAATGCAAGGGGAGGCCTCAACAACATCTTCAGACAAGATCTGAAAAGTGGAAGAATTTTAATGCATTGGAATGCAACAGAAATAGTTACTCCATTAAGAACAGGAGAGAGAGAGAGAGAGAACAATTTAATTGCAGCAGTTTGATGATGGTAAAAACTTTCAGACTACAGCACAGGCTGTGTGCGTTTCTTGAAAACTGTTCCAAACCCACACAAGCCAAAAGCGAGACCGGGCTCTTAAACCCTCTTGCAGGTGTTTTAAACGATTGCTTTGTCCCAGAACACCAAGCAAACAAACATCTAGAGCTGTCGGGAATATGTCAGCTTCTCTGGCCTTGGCAGCAAGTGTGAATAAATAAATAATAAACACTCATCTGGCCAAACAAGGCGCAGGGAATGAAATAACCCTGAGAGACGGCATTTTTGATTGACAGCTGCCTTGACTCTGGCGACAGCTGCACTGTCCGCTCAATGACAAACTGTCATACACATAATCGTGGGGTTAGTCACACAAGATCTAATTACCATTTTTTCATTAGAGCTCTCCCCTACTTTTCGTCTTGTAGGAACTTAAAGTAATTGCATTGTCTAAAAATACAAAACAGACATCAGACATCAGGTGATAAACAGAACACGTGACTCTTCATATTTCTGGCATAAGAAGAGGAATAATTAGAATTAGCTAAAGTAAAGTGCGTGGTGCATTTTGTTACTTTAAAAAGCCCCTGCGGTACGAAGCCACTGAGCTGTGAGGATGGTGTGTATGAGTGTGTGTGTGTGTACATATATATATATATATATATATAAAATGTTCCCCGAAGTACTGCAGAGTCTGCAAAAAACAAGTTATTTTGCTGTGTCATTCCTCTATCTGTCATTCTGTGGAGAGAGCGAACAACAGTTCTGTCCCCACTTCTCTCTTCCCGCTCTCCCCTTCTGTTAGAGCTCCGTCATTAGAGACCCAGTGGTCTAGGCTGGGGCGGAGGAGGGGTGAAAAAATGGGCAGAGCGGGGGCAGAGTGGATGCAGTCCTCTGGAGGCCCGGCCCTGATGGAGTGCTATGTCGAGTGCAGGAAGGGCGTGTGGGTCAAGACCCAATAAGATCCACTACGGATCCCTCCAGTTGTGCCGGGCTCTCTCATTTGTTCCCTGTCACTTCCAGCGACCCCGAACAGGAGCCCTCAGCAGCCCAAGGACCAGATTTAAAAAAAAGAAAGAAAGAAAGAAAGAAAGAAAAAGAAAATACACAGGTTTCATGCTTTGGGGGGGGGGGTGTCATACAGGGAAAAAAACACAGAAATCAAGGTTTCAAAATAGTGATTTTTTTTTAGGTATTCAAGGAAAAAGATTTGCTCCTACAAAACATACAAAAATGATCATCACTCATTCAGACAGAGATGGCATGGTTCTAGCATATTCCCTTTAATCAAGTGGGAATGACTGTGGCAATTCTTGCAGTCCCATTTAAACACCACTTCAGACCAAAGTGAACAGCACTCTTCACTCAGCCACACTTATATATCCATACATTTATTCATTACAAGAAAATGTAATGCAATGGACTCATCCTCCACTAGTGCTGCTAGTCAGAGTTAGTGTCATTCATATGCATGAAGACTCCCGCAAACCTTATGTATCTCATCAACAGATGTTTACATATTTCAAACACATTTCAAACACATCAGCAGATCCCAACTTTGGAAAGCATTTGAAGCATCCCCCGCATCAATAATAATAAAAAAAAAAACCTTATGAGTCACGTGTGATTTGAGATCATACAGAGGTTTTGTGAGTGAATATGCATTGATGCCACTTTCAAATCCACACCCCCCGCCCCCCCCCCCCCAAAAAAAAAACAAAAAACAAAAAGAAAACTAGCCCCCTGAACATCCTTCTGCTGAGCTGTATAAAGTGCCCCAGACAGCAGATGCAGTGGTTGTGTTCAGCTCCATACACTCCCACTCTGCTCCTCCCACCCTCTCCTCCCTCTCCCTGTCACTGTCTGTGGGTGCAGCAAGAGGAGGATGAGCCCTGCGGCACCACCAAATTAAAGAGGGTAGGACGGTGCCAGGAGAGCGATGGTAGGAGCCATTTCAGACACAAATATGCTGACACAGGCAAGTGCCAGACACAGACGCATACGCGCATCTGCAGAGGCTAATGGACCTCAACCACACAGGCCCTCAGAGAGGAACATAGGCTACATATGGAAAAATAGAAATAAAATTAAAAAAAAAATAAATCAAAAAACTGAATCTCTCTGTTGTACACACAGCAACGGAAAAAAAACTTAGATCTGTCAGATGATTCAAAAAAGAAAAAAAGAAAAAAAGAGATGAGACATGTCTTTGATGAGGTGATTCATCTTGTATTGAGTTTCATACAGATATGAAAGTTTATAAGACATGCTCATACCCCTAAAGACATCTGCCCTGTTACTTTAATGGTCCTGAAAAATAAAGCATACCTCATATGCTTATATAAACCACAATTAACTAGTTCTGAAAAATAAACAACTGAGTGTCAAAGTGTTAGCTGATTAAGACCACAAATTCCTAAATGTATCGTTACATCCCCATAGAACATAAAAAGACACATGACAAGAAAAAAAGGAGTAAGAAAACATAAAAATGTAAGGAGGATAATTGAAAAAATGAATGAATAAGTGAATTTATTTTAAAACTAGAGCACACACATACACCAAAACTGAATGAATGGTTAAGGTCAGATCACTGGTGCATCTTTCCATATGTCTATGTCGAAACAGAGGGAGCTGACATATTAAAGAGCCATGCACACAGTCTGAAATGATAGCGTCCAGGATTCAGTGCATACAGTCAGAGTTAGTGACAATGACTAATGGTTTTGTATGGGGAAGAGCCAGAGCCTTCGGGAAAGACGCCATGCGTGATTAATCAAAATGCTGCATATGTAAGAAAACGTTTTCAGCCGTGGCACACCAGGCTCCGCGTAGTGATTTATGGCACGAACCGTGATCTCTGGGTCGGAGGTTAACATCAACAACAGATACAAATTTAATGACAAGGAAAATCTCTATCACGCAAACAACAACAATGCTGAGGGGGGAAAAAAACAGCACGATTTTTCCCTGTCATTAAATTTCTATCTGTTGTTGATGTTAACGGATAGAAATTTAATGACAAGTGAAATCTCTATAATACAAACAACGCTACTGATGCACAGATGGCAACCAGCAGATATTTTGGAAGATACTAAAACTACGATTTGGTGTGGAAGCTACTTCTATTAATCCAATACGCTACTGCTTCAGTTAGGTCTGCTTCTACGGAGGCTGACAATGAAAACAACAAATGTATTGTAACTACCATTAATTAAGGATTAAAGTCTGTAACAAATCCAACAGGCTTACCATTATCCAATATTCAGTTTTTACCGCTAATGGAAAATTGGAGGAAGTCAGTGAGCTAGTATGACCAGAAACTTAATCTCACTAATAAGCAACTTGACTTCACAGGCACCTGAGCTAATCAAAGAGCGAAAAATCCAAGAAAGGTAGTCCTTTCAGTAAGCACACAACCATGTAATTAATAGGGCATTAGTTAGAATAAAGGCAAAAACTCTCAAAAGGATGCTCTACTGAAGCATGCAAACAAAGAGGCAAGTTCAAGTAGGAAAGCGCAGCGGCCTGCCGAAGAAGGGAACACAAGGAGAGAAATCCAATGAGCTCTCCATCTCATCAACTCAGCTGAAGCCATGCCGAATCTCACGACTCTCCAACACGACTTAGACACACGCTGTTCAGATCATTAAAGTCAGACTGTGTCTTGGCGCTTCATAAGGAAAAGTACTCCAGTATTTAAAGCTGCACTTCATGCTACACGAGTCTCTTTGTTTCTCTGTTCTTTGTGACCTGTTGCCTTTTAATGCGATATGCCGCAAACACTAAAGCAGCCCATGAAAATAAATTTGAGCTTTGTATAAAGCCGAATGGTGGACAGCAGTTGGAGCAATAGGATTTTTACATTTTGCCACTAATGTGCACCTTATTTTAAACCTGCTCACAATGCTATCTTGTATTATTCATCAGTGATTCAGACTCTGTACACGTCTTTTCACTTAATATCCAAGTCAAATGAACATGATTTTGTGGTTTAGCTTGGACGACGCTACGTCTTAACTCCTTAAGAGGGCACATCACTTTCAGACATGTAATGCTCTAATGGAGCTACACAGCGTCCTTTTTGGAGAGGATTGTCTGTCACTTTGCATGCATCTCCAGAGAGTACATCCCTCCATTGCCTGAGAGGTATGTGCTCTGTTGACATTAGGCTTTGCTTCTGCTCTTGTGTTTCGCATTGACGCTGAACTAGGCTAGTGGTCTAGTTTCATATTTATTTGGGATATCAAGATTAATTGGTTCGCCGCAATGTCAACATAGTTCATGCTCAGAAGCACTGCACCTTTGGTCCGCGTCGTATCTGCGCAAAATAAAATCAACGCAAGAACAAACCGACAAACAGAAGATCTGACATTGGTAACCGAACCTAACAGAGACAAACAAAAACACCTACTGTCTCCTTTTACACTGAATATTTTTTAACAGAGAAGGGGAGAAAAACAAGAAATAATCTCTACATGGCCAGCAGCCAAAAAATCCCTGTGTTGCCGAGAAGCAAATGTGACCTAATGCTCATAAATTATTCTGATGGTGGCTCTTGGTGGCTCTGACCACCTGTGGGGGGGTGGAGGGGTGAGTGGAGGGTTGCAGAGTGAGGACAGAATGCAGACCTCCAGAGTGACCTGATGATGTGGCACACATGTGTGACCACTGAAAATCCACGCTGCAGGATAGTGGGCGACCTTGCCAGCATGTTCCTGGGCAGAACGACCTTGGGAGATACGAGGGGTGTCTCTGACATCGAGCCTGACTTGCTAAATTAAAAGACCAGAAGGCGTCACAAAGTCCTCCCTGCTTGGTCTTTGGCAAAGAGGGAAGGCAACATGACAGAATGGCACAGAGCAGAAAACGACATTTGAGCCAGACTGCTAAACAGTGTGTTGCTTCCACTTCAGTTCCATGTTACTAATAAATAGGGACCTACCATTCAATTCTTCTGAAAAGAAAAAAAAAAGAAAAGAAAAAAAAAATCATTGCTGCCTCCTAGTAATTAGGACACATTTTAAACATGGTCTTCTAAAAGCATATTCATCTAAACATCCACTTTCAAATATAGCTTTGGTAGAATATTCTGGAAATGATGATTTCTAGTCGCATTCATGAAAATATTTTCTGCCCCCAAAGTGAAAGAATGTTATTTAGTTTCTTACCGTTTTAAAGTAGCCCACAATTTGCAATAATCTTTTTGCTGCTAGCTACTAGTGCCCATTTTATGTTCTTTAATTATGTTCATGTGATTATATTTATTAAAATGACTGTAACTGCCGTCTAAGTGAAATGCCATGAGTCACAGCAGAGTGGCTGAGGCAGGTAGAGACGAAATGAAAGAGAAGCATCCTTTGTCTTGTCCTGCGCCATAATGTAGCACATACTGAAGGAATGAATCAATGCCAACAGTAAAAGCATGTCACAGTAAAACAACTGTACACTTCACAACAGCAATCCATCATAAAGTCTTCAGAAAAATGTCATAAAGCAGGACTGTAGACAACCGATGATAAAAATTTGCTTAATGAAGCATTGCAAATGAATTGCATTACTCACTGTGCAGAACTCAATTATTCTGGCTAGTTCTGAATTACAAGGGCTACTGCCATAGATGCGGACAATAACAGTCATGAAACTATACGCCAAGTCCTAAATCATTTTTATAACAGAGGAGTCAACAGGGTTGACCATTAAAGTCAAACCTAACTGCTGCTGTCAGGAATGCTGGTGGCCAAGACCCAAACCTTCTCTCTCCCAGACTCCCATCTCTCCCCCTGCTATTTACTGAACCAGGACATACTGTCGCAAAATGGGGCTCTCACAATATATCTAAATTTCTATGAGTTTCCATCTCGTTTTAATGAACCCACACAGTTGGGACTGTAATCATTATATCTTTTATTAATGCTCACTAAGGCACAGAAATTGGATTGTGATCTTCGTTTGACCTTCTGAAATTTGCCGAAGAGCCAACCAAGGCATCAGGACAAGAGGCTTTTCTACGTTTCGTAAGACACGAAAAGCCAAGCGGAGACTTCACACAAAAGCATTTTCATGACAACCACATCACAAACATTTACCTGAGGCACAGAAAAACTTTATCCACAGCACTACAAATGAAAGAATCCCCACACTGTTCTGCATGGCAGCTAATTCAACTTGTAGCCAAGTGAAAAAAAAAAAAAAAAACACTTCAGGTTTTAAAGTGTCATATCATAACACAGCAATGGGATGCTCAAATCCAAAGGATCTCAAGCCTGTAGGTATTGTTCAGATTGTTTGCAAATCCTAATCCAAACCTCTCTACCATACATGAATTACCATAAGGTTCCTTTCAACCAGCACAAGATCCGTTTCACTGTGTTACAAAGTGTTCTGTTAGGACTATAATTTCAGGCAGTGTCAAAGCAAACATTCACCCATATGAAAAGAAAAAACAGTCAAAGCAAAATTAAACTTGGATAAGTCACAAGAGTCATACTTTTCATTAAATTAAAAAAAAAAAAAAGGTTATAATAACGTAACGAAGCAAATCCCGATGTGCTAACAACAAATCTGCCGCCCTGGGATTAAAGACGGACCTCAATTAAAAAAAACGATTTACTCAAGTAAAAGTGCTGATAAGAAGGACATATTACATTTTGAAGGGAAAAAGAGAGAAAAAAACTTCTATGACATCATTTCCACCTATGGAAAAGACAAGACAGCGGTTACGAGTGAATAAGAAAAGAGGAGCAAGCGTATTGGATGAAGAGCACTCAAAAGTGGAGAAGGAACAAAAAGAAAAAAAACAAGGATAGAGGGCAACATTCTTAAATGTCCAGAAATCTCTGAATCAACCAGAATCACTGTGATGACCATCAGTTAGTCAATCCAATAGGCAGGGATTCAGACAATGCTTCAGTCCCTCCAGTGCTTGATCAAGTCTCCCATTGAATTATTGAAACAATCCATTCTGGGATATCCCATAGGAGAGGGTTGTGAGGTGTGGCAGACCTGAAGTGAGAGCAACATGAATTATTTATCACTTTGACTCTGGCCTCCCCACAGAGAAGTGAGAAAATGAGTGAAAACTTCTGCCCGACACAAGTGCGTCTGGCGAGAACCCAGATCCCATTAGGTAATGCAGGAGAGGGCTGTGAGGAGACCTTGCTCCTCCACGGTAATCAAGTTATACTGATGTACGTGAGAGAGAGAGAGAAAGAGAAAGAGGAGAGGAGGTCCTCAGGGAGTGTTAACTGGCGTATTGAAAAGCCACGTTGGACTTCCTTCCAATTAGAACAGTTAATTATTCCAATGGCGAAGGCACAAGGTGAGGTACAATTTATTGTAGCTACATGTAACGGTTCAACCCATGAAGCCTCCTGCTTTTTGCTGAAGCAAGCCTCAGAGGCAGGGCTTTAAGAGGGGTTACTGACAAAAGGATTTGGATCCGAAACCCAAAAGGCCTTAAATTCCATGAAATGGAGAAAATCTCTTTCTTAGCAATATTATGCACATTGTTTGCGTGCAAAAATAAACAGTATATGTAAAGAATGGCAGCCTCTTGAAAACAACCAAAACAGTATTGTAGGCGAAGGGAAGGGCATTCTGTTCAAAATAAAGTTAATAAGGACAACTAAGTAACAAAAATAAAGACAATTTAAACATAAAATACACAGCAATGACAACATGACAAATGATTCATATTAAAATCTATTTCAACTACCGACTTAATCAACACAGCAAAGGCACAGAACAGTTAGAGTTTCATTAAAATGTATCAAATCAACAAAAATGAAAGTAATTTAAAGTTTGCTGAAATGTGTTAAAATATATTAAAGCTACTCACTGGGCTGCTAATTTAAACAAAAAAGAAAAAAGGACCCCATGCACGGGTATCTGAATGTCACTAAATCTCACTAGGGAATGTTCAGTTTCAGAGTCATCCAAATACATGTGTGCTCTCTCACTGTCTCAGTCTCCAGACTGTTCTTCAACGTAACAGCGGTGTCGATGAGTGGACAGCAGTGAGGGTCCAAACAGGTCCAAGAAAACAGGACTGGTCCAAGGAAACAAGTGAAAAAGTCACTCACCATTAACAAAGTAAGGATAATAATAGGGTTAATTAATCCACTTCAGCAACTGACAACTACAGATACTAATACTAATAGTTTTTTTTAAAAGGAATCTATTCAGAAACAAAAAGGTAAAGCACAACATATATTTCATACACACAAAAAAAAAACAAAAAAACATTCACATTGTAACATAAGCATTACTGGAATCTCTGCCAGCAACAATGTAATCCTCTGGACTCTCTTCTCTCTCTTAATTCTCTTAATACTCTGCATTCACCACTTTCTCTTTTTGCAAACTCATTTCAACAGTCCACTCAAAAAAGTACATTGTAACAGATTCTGCTACGCGCCTGTTCCTTGTTAACCATTCAGGTGCGCAGAGTACATTATGTTCTGTCCTTAGCATGCAGCTGGTAAACACATCCAGTTGGTCGGAAGTTCATGAGGGAGTATATCGAGACACTTTAAACGCAAACACACTGATGTGCACTACTCTCCATACAGCTCAATTTCAGATCGAGCTCATGGTCAGATCGAGCTCATGTGCTGATCATTATTATTAAAAGTGAAAGATAAATCTAGTCACACTCAGGAACAGGAAGAAATGACGACCCAATTCAGAGCCAAACAGGGAGAGGATGAAGAATAGAATAGAACAGAATAGAATTGAGAGATTTGGCCTCTTGGTGGGGGCAGTAATATACGCCAGGAAGTATCAGAAGTTTGCTGAAACAAGGGTCATGAACTCCACGGTGAGTTAAGAGACCTAGATCCCTCTGTCGGGAGGGCTAATCCAATTCATCCTCTCGCATCTCTCACGGTGACATCACAGCTTTGAAAAAAAAAAAGAAAAAGAAAACTCCAAGACCCCTAAAAGCTTCAAACAGATTTCACGCTTTTTTAGTCTGTATATGTAAACCCTTCAAAAACAGACACACACAGACAGACAAAAATTGGCATGGGGAGAATAAAGTGGAAGAAGAAAAAAAAAGAAAAGAAAAGGAAGTCGGTGAAAAGAAAGCACATCTAACACATTTTACATAGTGTCAAAAAATGCCTCTGGAACAAGAGAAAACCAATCAGATGGAACAGCAAATTGTCACGTCTCCAAATGTGATTATGAGTTATAATTTGGTCCTCTCAGCTCCCCACCAACTAGCCTTTCGGTGTTCCGCCCTAACAATGCTCTGCTGGGGAGGTGAGGCTAATCAGCTGTATGGCAGGGACTGGAGCCACCCTACCAAGGCATGCTGTCAGTTGTACTGTGTTGCAGCCACAGGCAACAAGCAGGAGTATTAGCCCCCACTACCCTATCCATCCCTGGACCTTTACTCAATGAGTTAAACCACATGCTGGTGACGTCTCGGCGAGACACACAGACTCCTCATGCAGAAACACAAGGTCTGTTCCAAAAGCAGCTCGGTGTGTCATAAGCTGCATGTGCCAAGTCTGCCTCGTTCAGAAGGACAACACAGATAAGCCCCACATTTCCGTTTATACTACAAGTAATTTTCTCTCATTTCATTTTGGATTCAAATTTCATTTGATTTAAATTAAAAGCATCCGTTCGCTTTCGTTCATGTCGGCTCACTGAAAGTGAACTAATTGAATGGATCAAATTACCATGTAATTCAAGCAAGGCCATGCTTAATTCTGGGTTTCCAATCGATCCTCGGTATATTAGAGATAGTCTGGATGAAGGGAGCAAGGGTCAGGGCCAAATGTAGCTCCTGCTCATCTTATCAACCAGCGTACACTATCGACTGCCCCGTAGAGATGCTAAGAGGCCAAAAGTTGGCAGCCTTGAGTTGTGATATTGAGCTTGCTTGAGAAAGACCTCAGTCATGTTGTACAAAGCCAAACGACCAAACAGCTTTATGAAACATGACCCAATCAGATGAGAGCACTTTTAAAATCATATATGTGTAGACTGCATGAATTTTTATAGTCTATCACTGTTTTGATGTATAGATGTTTATAGAGTGTCAGGGCCATGTGCGCACTTTGGTTGTGACCCTTTTGATGTACATTTATTGAAGTATGGAGATTTATATTTTGTTTTGATTATTATGACTTAGAAACTGAACCCAACATTCAAACCTATGTATCTCAACTCAGGACCAGCAAATTATAAACAAGGCAGGGAGTGAAGACAATGAAACACATTGTTACAAAAAACAGGATATCATTCACATTTCTTTCAATGATACAAAAACAAGTTAGATTCATCTAGTTAATAAAATGAGAGAGGCATACAGCACATGTAATAGGGAACATATTACAGAATGCGTCAAATATGAATATGTGTAAGCAGTTAGAATATAATTGTTCGAGAGTAATCCAGCAGTCAGTTCAAAGTCATCAGAGCAATAAACTGGTGAGTGAGATGGAGTTGGTAAGAATCCAAGAATGAATAAAGAAAAAACACATGGACGTGTAATGTCTTGCCAAGAAAAGATTACTCCAATTTCCCCTATATTGATTTTTTTCAAAACCACATGCTCAAGCTTCACAATTCTTGACAAAAAAAAGCAACAAGCAAACTTGTCAAATTGCCAAAGTTTTTCAAAACTGCAAATGCCTTTAGTGAAAATGAGACCACTTGCACTCGTGTATACCCACCTCATTATGTCAGTGACTGTCTAATGCAGGTATCACTTCAAGTTAATTATCTAGTCTACAACAGATCTTAAATTGAATATGAAAATCATAAAGAGCAATGGAGAGTGAAAGCACACTCAGGGTTGGTCATATCATATAAGCTGTATGTACAACTGTGTTAGACTATGTGTAAAGCTGCATAAAGCTGATATTAGCCAATAAGAAAAATATTATGCTAACTTATCTACTAAATCTTATAGACAAGGACTTATGATAGCTGGGCTGTAACTATAACTAGGTTATACAGCATTAGTTAGGTTAGCATTGCCAAGAACAATACAGTCTTGGAATTGCAAGACTGAGGAGATATGTCCTGATGACTCATTGGTTGTAAAGGTCTATGTCACTGGCTGACTAAAGAGAGAAACCTAATTTTTATTGGGCCATACATGTGTGGATTTTTCCACCAATGTCCACCAGATAAATGATTCAGGCCAGTTTGTATCAATTTATATCAACAAGCTTTGACTGGAAAATCCAGATTCAAGACTCATAACACAGGTGTGAATTGTGTATGCTACTCACAAATCCTCATTCCCATATGTGACATTCAGATCACACATGGATTGATTATGTTCGCTGTTCACAAATCGTGTTCACCGTTGTTACTCTAAAATTAAGTGTATATAATTTTAGCCCTAATGTCACTCCATAGTTAGAAATGATATCAACAGCCCACTGACAATTTAAGTGGCAAGGGTGTCATGACTTAATCTCGTATGATAGCAAGCTAGCTATTAATGGGTTAATGAGGCATATAATGTTCAAGACTACAGAATTTTCCCACCGCTGCCTGTGTCCTCATAATGGGTTAACTGGGTTTCCCCTTCTTCTTAACATACACACAAACACAGACAAACACACACACACACCCCTGCTGCGCCACGTGTGTCTGCTTGTGTGTGTGTGTATACCTATTAGATTAAACTACCTTTCAGTCTTTAAAATATAGTTAGCCAGAAAGTATCCCTCCAAAAATGTCATTTGCTATACTGGATGGAAAAGTCTAAACTTAAAACCACACCAAACCTTAAAATACCAGAATTCATCATCACCTATATACTCTGAGGATGTATAATGAGTAGGATGGATTCATGCCACAAAGTGATCCCAATAATAGAACAGTGTCTGAATGTCCTACGTGGATGGTGCAACAACTAAGGCATATCACACTTAAGTTTTTACACTGGCCAGTGCTAGTAACTGGTAAGACTGACCTCAGCCTAGCCTCCTTGTGCCATGCATATGGTAAATTATTTCCCTGGTGAAACCTTTGCAATATATTGACAGCACCCAACTGTGACACAGCCATCTGTAAAACACCACTTAAAGCTTACTCTCCCGGGTGCCAATCAGTAGAATTAACAGCTGAGTAGATAAGGTTTTGAGCTTATTAAAGTGGTGATCAAGTGTAGGCTATGACTGAGCTGGTTAGCTATTTTCAGACTCCAAAATACGGAGATTTGCTTTTGCAGCCCTCACAATGTCTTTCAACGTAGATCTAAACATCTAAATGGTGATAATAAAAATCTGTTGAAATGGACCGTTTACTTCATTCCACACAGAAAAATAGGCATACATACGTACATATTTTCCAGAGATCAGTCAGTCCAATATGTGTCTGATTTCAGTGGAACACACAGTTCTGCTCTGATCCAGTGGGTGTGATTGTCAGCATACACCACAATCAATCAATTAGTCATTCACACCACCCACTAACTAGTCAACCATGAAGAATTAGTCTTTTTCATGTCCCTAGTTGTTCTAACTTCATGGGTTCTGTCATCTGAGGAGGCATGGGTTTGCAATGATGCTGTGAGTCTCTGAATCAATTGTACCAACTGTGGCTTTACAGCCTTTTGTTCACTCTGTAAATTTGGTAATTGCCATTCAGTTCCAGGGCTTGATTTGAGAAAAGAATAAAATATCATGAATTTCTTCTTATCAACTGAAAAAAAAAAACAATTAAAATGTTATTTTCAGCGACAATGTGATGATATTATGTTTTCCCAGACAATTATGTATGAAGGGTGTTCTTTCTGAACCCACAATGCAGTAAGAAATCTTTTATCTGGCATTCTTCAAACAAAGTCGCTGGAGGAACACGGAACTGAGTCTTCATCTTTGCACTTAAAGTAAAGTGGTGTGAAAATTATGAGAATCAGTCCTCAACCTTTATAAGGACACAAATATTCAGTAAAGCCAAAGATTCAATCAGTAATCTCTCTTGCTCTGATTTCGCAATTAAGCGCCCACATTAAATGTGTCTAGTTATCTAAGACTGACTTCCTTGAGAGAATCAGAGCCTAATTATGCTGTTACAAAGATAGAGTGTTCGCTTCATTCTTCTCATATCAGTGTATTTGAAGGAGTAATGAGAATGAAATGTGGCAATATTCATCTGTTCATTTGTTCATTCATTCACTCATTCATTCCTATGAGCAAAACTGTTAACATGAATAATTTAATACAGTCAACAATTCATTTAACTTTTTTTTTAATAATCTGTATATTTAATTATTTATTTCCACATTTAATTGAATAATATTGGCACACATCACTCAAAGTCTGCACTGTGAAATGATTACATCTGGATCAACATCATCCATCACAGCCAGCAGGAGGGTCTCTAACATTTGACTGGTTGGTGAATTACATTTGACCGCTTTTGCGTGCCGCTGATATGTTTTAAAAAAGGCTCCAGCCTCAAAGGATGAAGGCTAGATGAGTTTTCTCCGACCATAAGCTCAGCGTACACTTCAACACTACTAAAATATTTAATATCTAAAATACACACATTTAACATCTAAAAGAAGTGGTCTCGACTGTTTGGCAAAGACGATTAGAGTATCAGTTAACAGTGTCACAGTAGACAGGGCTGGAATGAGGAACGTTGTAGTTGGCTCCCATAGTACCCCAGGCCAGTTTTCTTTTTTGTCACAAGCTTTCCTGCCTCCTGACCTTCTCTGCCCTCCTGGTACAAGCTGCCCTTTCATGCTGCGCTAGTAAAAAGCTGCCCATACCAAAATTATATTGTTAAGCATTGTAAATAGCAAAGAGATAGCCACAGTGATGTCAGATCAGTAGAGTGTGCAAGAATTAATGAATCAATTAATTAATTAATATTGGCACATGCACAAATTAAATGTGGAATGAAAATTAGATGTAGAAGTAAATAAATATAGAAATCATATTTAATTACAGGTAAATGTAATTACACTTATCACTAAAGACATAAACATTAACACATAACTAAATTAGATTTCATTATTTGTTCTTTTTTTTTTTCAAACAAATTTTTAATTAATATTCATATATTTCAATCTCCATAAGGGAAGAGATGGAGCAGCCACAAAATGTAAATGAGAAAAAATTTCATTTCAGAAAGTTAAAAGTTACAACAGTCAAAAATTGTTGGTATTAAAATGCATAACAAGCATGTCATGACCTTCTACATAGATTGTATTTAAAAAAGTATATGTGACACATGCTTAGGTAAGATGGGTACATGAGTCCAATTGTCTAAGGAAGGTGAGTGATGCCAACATCAGTGACCTCTGAAACAGATGCTGTTTTCTTGCACCCGTCTGTCCTTAGGGTTATGGTTCGTCCCTGGGCTACTCCAACACAAGAGTATTAATTCATGAGCCCTTCAACACCAAGAGGCCCTCAAGGCTCCAACAAAATATCGAAAGACAATGTGCCCTGGCCGGTTCCATGTTGTCTATAATGCTCTCAAAATGACAGAATCCCAGGTAGCTTTCACTTATCACCACTCTGCGCCCCCACCCCCACCGCCCATCTCACAGTATCTCTTTTTCCTAACAAAAAAATATTATAAAAAAAATCTTTATTTCTCTCCATGAGCTCCAATCCTTTTTTTTTCCTTCCTAGTCAAAGGTTCGTTTGTTATATCCACAGACAAAAGGTCAAAGAATATCAGACCAACATAGCATGCTAAAATTTCCCTCCTACGCTAATATGCAGTGCCAAAATTGACCCTGACAGATGTAATGTTTGAAAGAAAAAAAAAGAAAGAAAGAAACTTGCGAGTGCTCTTTTCTTCTCTCATAAGCCCCGACAAAGAAAAACATGACAGCTTGACGGGGTCCTAAAGAGTCTCAAGTTGTCATAAACGCCACTGTCTCTTTTTCTTTCTTTCCAAAGCCAGCCAGCCAGCCAGGCAACCAACAGTGTGTGTGTGTGTGTGTGTGTGACCAGCTGTCACTACAGATACAGGTCCCCACAAGACCTTTCTCTTCATGCAGAACTGTGCACACACAAAACACATTAATATATACAGCACCTGTTCTTTCTCTTTTTAGAGGGGCCTCTCATTTTAGATAATACAGAAGAAAAAAGAAAAGACGTGTGTGGGTGTTGTGACAGAATCAACCTCTTCCTTCCTTCACTCATTTTGTGCTTAACTTTGGAAGCAGAGATGAACCAGACGTCTTCTTATCTTATTAATGGGCCTTCCTTTCAGCCTGAGTGTCCGTCCATTTGATACATGTCAAGTATTGGTTTGAGCCACAAATAGCCTGAAGAATCTTGCTCTCTTTGCAAAAACACAATGACAGTCATGTGGAGAGAAAATACTCTGGGGGGGAACTTTGGCACAATTATCAGTTCTTGTTTAAATTGACCTGACACCACTGAAGCAAAAATAATTCTAAGAGAATAATCTGGGATGGAAACTCCTCCAGAAGCCTTTAGAACTTCAGCATGTCTTCATTTCAAAGCCTAGAATGAAATATATTGAGGTCACATCAAAATTCCACAATCTGTTCGTCTTAGGAACAATTCAGTTTGTAAAACAAGTGTTTAATTTCCAGCGAAATCTTCAAAAATACACTTATTTTTAATATGACCGACGGATGAAAACAGGAAGTGAGAGAGGAAACAAGAGAATAAATGTGTACAGGTGCCCAATAGCAGAGCGGGAAAAGATGAATTTGTTTTATTAGGAAGCCTCTGCATGTTTAACTACCCCCTCCCCCCCCCCCCCCCCCCCCCCGTTCAACCTCACTGCATTAGTTTGCCCTCAGCTTCCAGACACACAGATTCACTAATGTTCTCCTCCTTCCTCATTTGCATCCTCCTCTAAAACCTCTCTTTCGCTCACTTTTTCCAACCGTCTAAATCAGAATTCTGACTTCACTCTCCATTTCACTCTGAATGGCCCCATAATCCCAAAATGGGCTAGTGGAGAAAAAAACTACTCTTGAGCCTTCAGCATAAAAAAAAATGTATCCAGATAAATTCTTTCACACTAACTGCCATCTGCTGCCAACACCAAGACAAACCATCACCACAGACCACAAAGACTATGACGTGATGAAGTTTTTTTTTTCTCACTGCACTAAATATAGGCTTATGTGGGAGGCAAAATGAGGGAAAACAAGTAAATAAGTAGACGGTAATTTATGAAATTTAATGAATGAGATCTTCTGTTTGATTCACTGATGTATAGCCCAATATTTTCTTTTGGTTTACACAGTGGTCGAACAAATGAACAGTTACATTTCACGCTTGATTATTTTTCAGAAATGTAAAGACTCCAACTGAATGATTCTCACAATTATTCCCTATTCCTGTCAGCAAAGCAATTTGTATATCTGACCTACATTTCCAATATTTACACATTTGTGGATGAACTGTATTTGGTTGCTGTGGGGGTAGAGCAGTGAGAGCTGAAGAGAAATTAAATGTGTGCTGAATTACAAACATAAGAAACCAGCCCCATCTACATAAAATATTCTTAGCAGCATACACAAATATATTTTATTATTCATCTTAAATGCATCCATAGACAAAAATCATCTCCTAATTATTTTGAGAAAAATTTACTTTGCTGATGATCAGTGAAATACATTGTGTGTTTCAAAGGATAACTTGATACTAGACAGGAATAAACAATTATTTTAGTGCAGAGCCCACATGTTTAGCCTACGTCTGCAGGATGTGTTCCTCAGCAAGCACAGGTAAGCTTGCTTGAGGACTGGGACCTATGTTTCAACTGTTTGATCATTTTTTCTGACCATTTCTCTTGGCTGACCAATTCTCCTGGTGGAATTTGTCAGATTTTTTTCAGTTATTTTTCCCAACTTCCCCAACTTGACTAAATTTATAAAGAGCTTTTCCTTATTTTGTCGCCTTTTTTAATTGTTGCCTATTCTGTGCAATATAGCGGACCTCAAACTACTTACCCCCCAACATAGACAGGTTAAGCAACCATGACAGATTCACACACAACAAAAGTGTTGTAGTAAGAAAGGCAGCCAACTGCTACAGAATCAATCAGCTAAGCTCGTTTAGATGGTCAGTCACCTTGATTTCTCGAAAGGTGAAGGGCTCTAGTCTGCAAACTTGGTCAAAATTTTTTTTTTTTTCAGAATTTTTATTTTTTGAATTTTTTTTCAGAAATGTTAGAAAGTTAGCATTTTAATCTCTGTAGCTATTCCATTAGCAGGCCTGTCTTACAGTTAAACTGTGTATTCTTCTTTGTTATGCAGCTTACTTCTGCAGCGAAAGTGAACCACTCCGCTCCTACACAGACGAGAACGTAAACCTTTCCATCCCTGACAATCTAATAATAGGAGATACACAGAGTGCTTGGAAGCAAATAAATTGCTTAAAGTATACCCCCCCCCCCACACACACACATACACACACACAAAACTTGTGCTTCTGGAGTCTAACCGACTAAAGTATGGCAAAACCATCAATACTACATAGCCTGCTATGTTTGGTACAGATGGTTTAACTGACTGTTGAGGGTACAGTTTTCCCCTAGCTGGGGAATTTCTGCTTTCTGGCTGTTAAAAAGGGACTGTTCAGCAAATTAAAGTGGAAAATCATCCACTGTACATGAAAATTTCTACAAAATTTTAAACCTTTAAAGATGTGTCAAGGGTGTTGCTTACCTGTAATGACAGTAATTCCCTCAGTTATCTTATCAATTCTTATCCTATAATTTTGCTGCAACAAATTGGCTACTGCTTGAATTCTATTTCAAATCGCACACTTTTGCATGCAAAAGTATAATCTGCTGGATTGAAAGCTGTTAGATTGTAGTATGTACCGCCCATTCAGTTGATGTGTAGCATTTGTCTACTTTAGAAATAATGGTTTATGTCTGTGTAGAATGGATATTAATGCAAAATGGTTGTCCTGGGTTGTCATACTACTTCGGTCCCCTTTGATTGGGCAAGAGGTGTCAAACAAAAACTGGTTCAAAGAGTCCCCACATTACAGGGCTTCAGCTTTAGCAACACAAAAACAGATGCTTATTTCACACAACAAAATAATCGGAGGCAGGACTAAATGTCATCCTCCCACACCAAGTCTCCCAAAAACCTTCCCATAACTCGCATTCCCTTTTCTCCAGCTAATAAAACAAACTGTTTATATCAGCCTTTTTCATAAAATCTAAAACCAAGAAAAGTAAAAGGAGTAATCATTTCAGGACAGATGTCTACCACTTCAGGGGTAAACGTCCTTCCAGAGCCTGGCCGCCTCCGAGCGGCAAAAGAATGTCCATCCAAGACCAAATACAGCTAAGGGCAGATTCCAACCAAACACAGAAATGTCTGAAAAACCAAGACTATAGGGGACGAAACCCACCGCAAATGTGTGTTCACTACCTCAACCGGTTTAGACAGCACTGGCCGCTGATAATATGTCAGTTTCATGTCAATGTTACGAAAACACTACCCTCACGAAAATGACTGGGCCTTTGCTTTAGTCAATCTGAGTTCATTTTACTCCCCTCCAGTGTGTGAAAAAGAAATACAAACCCTGATACTGTGAATTCATTATGACCTGATGATGTTGGTTTCTTACTAACGTGGCAAGATACGCCAAGGTGAGATCAGCTATCCTCAGGGAAGTCTAGTGATCCACCATGGTGGACAAAGCAACATAAACATACAAAACACAAATACCCACCCAGAAAAAAAAATACCACACCTAATCTACTGTGCCACTTTACAGCACGAATAAATGCTACAAAATACTTTCTTACTGTCTCGCGTCCGGTCTCTCGTTAGTGAATTTTGTTATATGACACGTTCTGTGAAATAACCCTTTCTAGTATCCTAGATGAGATTTTTCAGTGTGTACCCTCAACCACTTCTAAAAATCACTCCTGCCCTAAATGAGCTGTGCTCTGCTTCTCCTTCATGTGAAGCCTGGAGGCCTGGCATTGCAGTTGGCACAGGAGAGAGGGCTTGTTCCGAGTCCGACATCCACATGCACCCCGAGTCACGCGCAACAGAGCTGCGGCAGAAACGATGCATCCACAGGAAGCGTCAGAGGCTCTGCCATCTTCACACGTAAAAAAAAGGATCCGAAACCATGTCAAGCCCGAAACCCGCTGTGTATCATCTGAAATATAAAATAAAAATTCCTCCTCGCCTCCAAACCCTTGCTGGGCTTTTAATTTGTTTGGCTTGGCTGGATATGAATCAGACATTTTTACTTGCATATGCTTTACTAATTAATGCATTAGAAAACTTTTGTATGGTTCAAAAACCTGCCATGTGGGATACACAATTGCAGAGCAGGTCAACACTTGTGAAATATTACAGCATAGGGATCAGTTCTTGGCACGCTGGATGGCTGGATGGTATTGTCACACGTAATAAAACGGTTCATGTCATTTATTGTAATGAAATGGTCTGGAGACCTGTTAACAGCAGCACTCAAGATCTATGCAATCCCATCTACAAGCATTTAAACTGACAAATCACCAGCAATCATTCAAACTTTGGGTAAGTTGCCATCTGAGACCATGTTGTATACATCCAGATTAAATTAACGAAACAAACACAATGAACTCAGAGCTATCGCATTCGTAGGTCCCAAAACACTTAACTGCGAGGAGGGCGGATTCAGGAACTTAAGAGCGCTTATCGAGTAGATGAGATCTCCTTAAATATTAGATTAATGCATATGAGACAGGGCAGCAGGAGCGCTCTGTAACCACCCTATGAATCACATCCAGGACCGCAGACGCACCCACAGACAGCAGCTACGGGCACTTCTCCCAGGAGACGGAGACAGTGATGCCAGGACGACCAAAAAACTAACGTCTGTGTGTGCGTGCGGTGTTAACAAAAGCAGAACAATACACTGTGGACAGGGTGTAGTTGTCGTGTTGGACTGTGACCAACCTGTCAGCACCACCGCAGCAGCCCCACCGATCCATGACGGATGGGCTGGCTGACAGCTGCTAAACATCGCAAGATTTACGACACTGCCGATGTAGCCATCAGCCACCCATCACGCAGACAACAGTAAATCTTCACCACCTTCGAGTGACAGCGAGAAGAAGGCATCCCGCCAATGGTTTCCTAATAGCTCAAGTGGCACCATGCAAAACTAGCCTCTGTCTTTCTCTCTCTATCCTCCCTCTCTCTCTTTCTCTCTTTCTTTCAGAGCTGGCTAATCCACATCTCCCCTCTCCTCCAGCCGGAGAGGTCAGTGGGCAGGAACTGTGGATCAGCAGTGGTTCACACTGCTGCAGTGTAATATTATACTCTTGAGACTCCCCGGAACCCAGATTGAATAAAACATCCATCCTGTTGGAGCTACATACAGCCTCTCTCCCCTTTAAGACTACACTATGTCAGAGAAACAAGGTCTACCTTTTTAGACTTCTGGATTTTTTTTTCTTTTTCTTTCTTTTTTTTTTGAGTTGTAATTGATTTCTGGACACATTCCACAAAATAACTGTTCAATACCTGGCAGCATCCCAGCGTACAAGCAGTATAGTTATTTTTGAGTGTGTGTGTGTGTGTGTGTGTGTGTGTGTGTGTGTGTGCTGCAATGTGCATCTGCTTCAGGCGACAGAATGACAGAAGTTTATGCAGAAGACGCACCGCAATATCAAACCCACTGCAATATCAAAAGGACGTGCAATATGGAAGACTATGGAGAGCCGCGAGAAGCTGCCCTGGACAAGGCCATCTGCTTTGCAGCTATGTAAATGGGACAAAAACAAACCCAGTGTAGCTGAGAAACAGTGTAGTCCTCCTGTATTTCCAGCAAGCAGCATGCTGCTAGTTTGCATGGGACAAACAGTTCATGTGTGGAGGGGTAGACAAAGAAACAGCCATTTCTCTGCAGGCAGCAGCTGGCATGCTCTCCAAGCCTGTATTCCCTGCTAATTATCTACCTTATCTGCTGTTGAAGTCTGCTTTACCACTCAGAAACATTTGGTAAGTGCATTGAGCTTGTTTTAATTATTCGCTTGCTCAAACCCTTTGGACCATCTCCAACGCCATACCCCTTGGGAAAAGCCAGCAAAATAAAATCAATGATTTACCCAAGAAGCACCACGTTGTGGTATTAGCACAGATTAAATGGTGTGGGGCTCTGAGCTGCATAATCTTATATGGAAAAGTGTCATTTAAGACACTGAGGTACAAACAGAAGCTGGTAGTCACACCAGACACTGGTCGATTTTGACCCAGAGTTTGCTACTGGTTAACTGAATAAGCTCCAGTTAATCACTGTCTCACACAGACTGAGAATGCATATCAGCCTCCAATCTGTCCTCCAGACAAGACCTAAAGGCTCCATCTTAACTGTTTACAAAGATCTTAGCGGTGACCTTTTTCTGGACTCCTCATCATTCAGACTGTCTCCCTCTTTTTTTTTTTGTAAACAGACTGAGTCACAATTCAGCCCAGATTAAAACACACACACACACACACACACACACACACACACATATATATATATATATATATCTGTTAATACTTCTTGTGTGTGTACATCTTGCTTGCTCTGTATCTGCTTGTGTGTGTGTGTGTGTGTGTGTGTGTGTGTGTGCGTGTGTGTGTAAGTGAGAGTAAGCGTGCAGTGAATGTGTAGCCTCTGGCTCTGTTACTGTGAATTTGAGTTTTTTGATGTGTGTGCTTGTGTGTGTGCTTATGGTGTGTGCTTATTTCTCTCTCTCTTTCTCTCTCTCTCTCTCTCTCTCTCTCTGGACCTTGAACATGTTTATGTGAGCATGTTCAGGCTGCCTTGCTAGTCTAGCCTTAACATGCTCTGTGTTCAGTCAGTCTCTCCTAACCGTGAGACTGTAAGCAGCTGTCACTGCCCGGGCCACACAGAGCAGAGTTTGAGCTGAGTACCAGCCCCTTGAGTACCTTTAGAGACATCTGTAATTACCATTGTGAGTTCGCACTGACTTCAATATCAGTCACATGACACTCCCTCTGCACAGAGCATCACTGGACTCTGGCTCTCTTATCGTAAGTACTTCAGCGCCCAAGCCTAAGAATAAATGTGTGCCTCTGTACAGGGTGCGATACAAAAAGAAAAAGTACTGAAGCTTGAACACCACAGCAGGCGAAGCCCACTGAGCAGACAACAACAAATCCCCCTCAGAAACCATGCAGAGGCCTCACTCTCTTCTCCTCCTCCTCCTGCTCCTCCTCCTCCTCTTCTCACCCCCCAGGCTGGAGGCCAGACAGCAAGCATGCATTAACTCACTGCAGCATCAATGAGCTGTCCACAGAGGAGTGGTGCTGAAAGAGCCTGCGCATACCACGCAGCTGCTCACATCAAGGAGTTGTCTGTTTGGGTGGTGCTGAAAAACGGAGAGACAGGCTCGTCTGAGCGTGGTGAGGAGTCCCCACCCCACCCCTCCTCTAAAACCTGGCACGGAATCAGTCCGAGAGTTTTTACAGCACTGCCTTCGTCATCTTTCTGTCAAGAACAATCAGCTCAGTGTAATACTCTGACTTGAAAAGAAAATAGACATAATTACAAAATAAGGTGTAAGATTCTGTGAAGTCTGTGTGTAAGCGTACGCTACAGTTTTTTTGTTTTTTTCCTATAGTTTCATTTCATGTGTCTGCTGTCAGTGTGATATTCAAATAGCTTCTAGCAAAGAGACACTAAAGGACATCAGTGAAGGGCAAAGCACAAAGAACGACTAGCACCGACAATCCTCTCCCATGCAGCCACATGTTCCTTTAACCGGTTCTCCATGATATTGAAAGGAGAGGAAAAGAAGAAAAGCAAAAGCAACCTGTCAGTCAACATCAACACCCCCCCCCCCCCCCCCCCCAACACACACATGTGCTCCCAGCCCCCATCGTATCACTGTATCTGTATCAACAAAGCTACAGATTGCCACTGATACTCCTTATCGGCTGGAAACAACCCATTTGGCTGCAGTCATCACCGTCTGAGGAGTCCAGTGATAACACCAAGACCCAAACATACCTCAGATTGATCATCAAACTGATTATTAAAATAAATTCAACAAAGGCTTGACCTTGGCAATATGTTTTTGCTTCTTTTCAGATAGGCAATAATGAGAGGGATCTTTGTTCTTAGCCATGAAGAGAGAGCCAGCCGTTCAAGAATGAATATTAGCGAGAAAAGAAAAACTAAATCAAAACACTTTAGTGGCATGATATAAATATTTCCATTTCATCTCAGATTTTTAGATTTTTTTTTAATACGCATGATCACAGACAGTTTCACAAAATGGAAAATTATACTGCCTAAAAGACATCAGGGTAACAATAATTTACTTGGTTTGGCATTTTCTGAAGTAAATTGTTCTGTCTTCCCAAATGGTTTCATATAATCACTAAAGGTAAATTGCTTCACATTCTAACACAAATACAACCGATGCATTTTAAGAGTTCATGCCTGATATATAGCAAAAGATATCACGCTCTGAATTATAAGTATCTGATTCATCTGAATTAAGAATATCCGATTCATCTGAAATTAAGGAACAGCTGCTTAGGTAATGAAACTATATTTCCTGTTTTGTTATCTTGTGATCCAAAGTACCCTTAGTAATTATCCATTGTAATTCAGATGGTGCAATATCACTGTAGAATCATTAACATGGTAGTTAACAGTGCACCAGTGCAAATAAACGATGACTGCACAGGTGCTGTGTCAAAGAGACCTGGTCAAGACCTGGTCAGCATGACTCAAACCCACTGGACTGATAAACAGGTTTATGAAATGGCTATACAGGCAAATAGATGGTTATGAAATACAAACTGGACCCCACTGCTAAAACTGTCAAAATGTATTAAAAATGACTACACACACAAGCCTGAACAGACATGGACAATAGATGCCAATGACAGCTGAATGAGAATAGCATAATGGTGGGTTGCACATACACAACAGTGTTTAAAACATGTTGAATGTATTTGTAATGGATAGACGGAATCCTTGTCCATCAAATCAAAGCAAAAGCCACTTGAGTTCACCATGTATTCAGGGAGAAAAAGCTATGTGACATGAACTCGCAATCAAGTTGTCTCCGGTACTTTACGATTAGCTGCCACATAGCAGTGGGTGATGCAGTTAATTATGGGTTCATTACATGGCAACAGCCAGGCAACACAACAGATGTTCGAGACAGCAGAAAAAATAAAGGACTCAAAAGCCCTTTTTAACTAGGCTCTGAGTGATACGAGGCTGCGCACGACAAAACAACATTTCACAGTCCAAGCCACTGTTTCTCAATCCTGCTCATAGAAGACCACAGCTATGCACTTTTTAGATCTGGTCTCTGCCTGTTCTAACACACCTACCTCAGATAATCAATGATTTGACAGTTAGCTAAAGAACTTAATCAGGTGTGTTAGAGCGGGGGAGAAATCTAAATTGTGCAGGCCTGCAGCAGAATTGGGAAACACTGGGTCAAAGAAAATACGTTTGACATAATACTTACTGTTTTACAAAGGTATATCTCTTAAATCCAGTACACCCAAATCACTGAAGGAATGAAAGTACAGTGACACATTTTTCACGATTGGATTGAAAGTGTGTTTTTTCCCCCGAATCGAATATCACAGCATATTTAATGAGGTAACCATACTTTGTCACATGTTTGAACTGAAGGTGTTCGATCGGATCACTGCATACGACGGGCCTTCAGTTCGATATTAATATGCATTGTTTCCGAACTCAGCGGATCTAAAAACATGTCTCTCTGCCAAAGGCAGGTAGACACGGTCCGTGTGCAGCTGCTGGTAAAAGTAAGCTATACCCCCACGGTAGTAAGAGAACAATAAAAATGTTCATGCGAGCACGAACTGAGGTGCGTGTTTAAACGACTTCATAATCTCCCCAGTTTAATTATCTACACGCAGCTGGCGTCTTGGTGTTGACTCGCTGGACTACAACTCCATACACCCTAGGTATAGATCAGACACAGCGCCTATTAATAACGGTACAGTGGTATGCAATTGTAAATGATGAGAAATGTATCTTGTTACAGTACGCGCAACGTAACACTTCTACTAGACGTTTAAATAAGAGTGGGTGGCTCGGTGAGCATAGAGCTTTCCTCCACTCAGTCTGTGAAACCACGCAAAAAGGTTTACCTAGCAGCTCCCTCACAGACCATCACCTATGACAATAAAAGAAAAATGTTAGGGTTACAAAAGCATCCGCAAGCTCAGAAATCTTACTTAGTCGTGGTTCGGCGTTCGTTCCACAGCAGTGACAGCGATTTGTAACCATCCGCGCTGAAAGTGTTGAAATTGTTTATTTGTCTTTTGTAAATTCCATGGACATGAAATGCGTCGCTTGTCCTTGCTCTTGCTCTTCTCGCGGATAGACAACGGGCTGAGAGTCAAGCTCTTCCACCTGCATCCCCGTAGGAGACGATACAGCAATTTGGTTCTGCTGAGCGGGAGCCCGTTCCCTCAGCACTCCCGCCCTTCACCGGTAGTGGTTTATAGGACTGATATGAGGGCGCGGTCACTGGAGCACCTCACCAATCACCCTGCATTGGCATACTGTCTTCTATGCGAACCGAAGAAACGATGATTGCGGCACGCTTATACATATCAACTTACTTTCAGTCGACAAATATCGTTACGAATCAACCTCTGCCGAACATTTGTCAACAGAGTATATTTTTCTTTTCCTGCACCCCAATAATATATTTACAGTGAATGTTTTTTCTTTCTTTCTTTCTTTCTTTCTTTCTTAAAAACAAAGTACTGTTAATTGTATGTATACTACCGTCTCATTTTTCATTTAGTAAAATTTGGTAAATAATATTTAAGGGTCTTCAGTGACAAACATTGAAAGAATCCTTACTATTTAAAGATTAAATCAATTAATTAGAACAGAAGTCAATTCTTTAGATCTAAATCAACAAAAATTGCTTTAATTGCTGACACCTGATTGTCTTTCCAATCCCAGCCTAATCATATATGCCTCTAAATCTTTTGGCCTGTGAGAACTCTATAAGCAGAAATGCATCTACATGGCCAGAAACTGATTCTGTAAATTAAAATTGTGACAAATAATCATCTGACAACAGCATACTCATTGTACACATGTATGATATTCCTTTAAAATATATCATTCTACTTGCACATTGATCTGCTAACCCCATGTGTTGAGGGTATTAACCAGTTTCGAGTATGTCTCTTTGTGGTATCTGACCCACGGCTGTGTTTGGCCTACAGCAGTTCATTTGTCAAGGCCTACCTCGTCTTTGAAGGGCACACTTGTTTGAAGCTGACAGGTCTTTTAGATGAAGCTCAGGCAAGTTATGAGGGAGTGCGGAAGCAAACCTTTGGAAAACGTTGAAAAATACCAGTTTAGATAATCGTTAGAGCACAAAATTCATCTAAATTTTGATATTTGAAAAGAGAAAAAAAAATCAGTTACTTCTACACTGGATCCTGCAGGCAGTCTTAGTGGGAGCTTTTACAAACACAGAAAATGAAAGTGAGAGAGAGAGAGAGAGAGGCAGAGAGAGAGGAAAAGTATGGTTCATTTAATATTCTCTCCTTACCTCAGAAAGCGGTTGTGAGCTTTCAAATACTCGAACAAGTGCCATGGGGATGACTCAGAGTGCTCCTTTATCTTTCCATGGCAGACGGAAAAACCCATTTCTCTTTCGAGCTCACAGTTAGCACCCTAGCAACTCACAGAATCCCGCAGAACGCTTGCCATGCGTGGGCCTCCTCTTTGTTTGTCATGAACCGGCGAGTCATATTGTTGTCACGGCATTCATTATTCCTGAAGAAGAGTCCTCTCAATTCCATTTGATTTGGCTGTTATTACTCACTAACATGAATGATACATGGACCAGGAGACTAATCACGCTGAAGTGCAATTGTAGGAATTAATGTGAGTTATAGATTTAGCTTGCTTTTGTTGGCCCCCAGGGCCAAATGGCTTGCTTGCATTGTTGTTTGGGGTCTCTGGATTCCTGTGTGCACAGGATTTTACACAATGACAGTACTGGAAGCGATCCTGTCTGTTTTGTAGTGGTAGCTTTTCTAAAACAATTGGTTCTGTAGGAAAAAAAACCTGAGCATGTGGACACTAGTGACCTTGGAGCCACTTCAAGCCTGGAGTGTACAAGTGCACAGCTGCATGATAGAAAAAAAAATTAATGCAGGATGGCAAGGTCGGTGAGGGCAGGCTCCCATATTCACTCTTTCTTTCTCTCTCTCTCTCTCTCTCTCTCTCTCTCTCACACACACACACACACACACACACACACACACTTTCTCTTATAATGTTGCCTAATGTGGGTTTTGTGATTGGATGACCAGCAGAATTGAATCTGACTGAGAACTTGAATTTCCATCAATGTGATTACTGTGTTAAAGAGAGAAACAAAGAGAAGACATGGTCTGGCCTCTGCTCATGTATGTCTCTCTACACAACTGAACACGTAAGTCATATAAATCACATGATTACTGCATAGTCTTTTGATTTCCGCCATTCTGTTGCTCTCTGTTCATTTAAATATTCACTCGGCACGCATGTGCACACACCGCAAAACACGTATTTTGACAAGCAGCCAAATGTCATTGTGCTGTCAGACTCAAATGTCCCCTGAGCAATTGCTGAGTTAATTCTTTATAAGCACACACACACACACACACACACACCAGTGTACCATTTACCCACCTCTCTTGTGACAGGGCCGCCAGCATTATTCTACAGAACCCACCCGTCCCATGCTTGATTTTGGTCATCAACTGGATGGGTCTTATATCAGCACTTTCCACTGAGGAAACCACAAAGGAAAAACCCTGAAGGCTATTAGCACTTTGGATAAGGTGATACAATTATGACAGAATTTGCAATGCTTTATTTCCCACAATAAGTCTGCGTCAATAAATCAGTAACCATCTGTCACGAAAAGACAAGCAAAAAAAAAAAAAAAACCTGTGAAAGTAGATCAAGTAAACATCATTTTTGTGACATTTTAATCATTTGTGCATTTTAATTGTAAAGTACAGACATGAACATGTGCTGAGCTTAAGCATCTGTAAGGTTATGTATAGATAACCTTACAGATGCCAAGTGCAGTCTGAAGAGAACATTATCAACAGGACTCAATATTAGTCACTAGCATTAGAGTAAGTTATATGTAAAGTATTCTATGAATGTGAATCCCATACTTAACTAAGTACCTGTAACACTACATTTGGCATCCTAAGAAATAAACTACTGTAAAGACAAATTACAGAAAGCCAAACACCAACGCATCTTGTTAAAGGAGGATTCTGAATGTAATGTTATTGTTGGATTAAAGAGGTTCCTGGCATGACATTCTCTCTCTCTCTCTCTCTCTCTCTCTCTCTCTCTCACACACACACACACACACACACACACACACATCAGATGCCTGTTATGTTGGCTGATGTGTTTTCAGTGATTAAATGTAGCGGTTTGACAAACTAATATCAAGATAGTAATCAGAGGACTCCTTCACACATTTTTACCTTCACCCAGTTATAACTAGTTGAAGCTTTTAAATTATTACTAATACCTATTTAGAATGTACATGCATGAAGACAGCAATAATTCTAGATTCGTGTCTATATAACTGAGGAAATGATTTTATGTGATATAGTTGCAATCCATACAGTTCTAAAAATTCATGCATGATTTCATAATCATTTTCGGCAAGTTGCTGACAAATTGGATTGAATGCAAGACAGTGCTTTCCAGTGTGTCTGAGACGTTCAGTCAGTTTAGTTAGGTCAGTTTCCCCTGCTCTGATCTGCTCTAAGGGTGTGTACATGGGTCAAACCCCGTTGTTTTTGGCATATGTGACTGAATGTGTAGCAGTTAAAAAGACATACTTACCCAGAAAATCAGTTCTCCACTGAAGTTACCTATCCAAAAATCCAGTGGGGGCAGGGGGGAGACAGAGGGAACAGAAAACAGGCTCAGCTGAAATCGGAGGAGATGGACCGAAGGTGCTACAGTGCAAAAAGTGAATTCTGAGAATAACGTTGTGTGACAGAAATATGAATGTAAACTGAATATTGATCATTTGATGAAAAGAGCTTTCAGAATGTGAACACTCTGCAGAGAATGACATTGGGCCATGTGTCTCCCAAGCAACTTAATCGATAGCAAGGGCTCTAATGATTAATTCGTTGAAAAATGGAACGTGTTGCTATTTCTTCAGAGGAAAACTTTGGAGACGGGACAGTTATGGTCAGTAGCGGTTCTAGCTGGTGTGGCACCCTGGGCGAAGACAACAACAACAACAAAACCACCATTCTGCACTAACTGTAATTTTTATTCAGACGATTTCACACAAACCAGAAAAAAAAATCCAACAAGATGTCTGTGAAACTATATATTCACAGTATCATGAATGAACTGTGGTTTATTTGATAGCATTTGGGAGTGTGACTGATTTTACTAATTGCATTAGTACTGTGCAAAGTTAGAGGTGCGCTATTTGATAGATTCCCCCGCTCCCCCTACCTCAGGCTTTCAGTGGGGAGACCAGTGGTAAACCTACCCCCGGCCCCCTCCTCGTCTCATACTTCTGAGTGGAAGACTTTCCCATGGCGCGCACTCTGACAAGGTTAACTGATATCATTGAAGTGACGTGCAAATGAGCGATAGAAAACCAATCGCGCAAATGTCACCATTCCAAATTTTTTTGTAAGGGTGCCCCGTGCCGCCCTGGGTGGCTGCCCATATCGCCCATACCTAAATCTGAAACTGGTTATGGTGACCCCTGTAGCTGAGGTCTCTGAATTGAGGGTAAGGCAAGTGTTTACCAACCCCGACGCGTAATACCAGAAACCATTTCATCAGACACTGTGGTAAAACGGCTCTGTGGCTTAGAAAGAGAAATTAAATTCCTTGAATAGCTAAGACCAGTGAGGTGAAAGAGCAAAACTGCCACGGTTGTTACAACCACTGTGTTTATTGGACAAATGTGCTGTCGAGGAAAAATCGCCCCTAACGTTTATTATCCATCAAAACCACAACACCCTTCACCCTCCTCACAAAACAAATGCAAATTCATTTTAAACCAAAAAATGTCAGAAACATAACTCTTTTACAGCCACTCAGACTCACAAATTACCTGGCTAACCACCAGATGTGGCAAGCAGCTGTATCAACTGTTCAGGCTAGCTGCTGCAGACTTAGCAGTGCACCTCTGGCTGCTGTCCTCAACTTTCACACAACTCAAACAAACAATCAAAGGGAAGATGTTGTTATTATGATTTTCAGTGGAAACACTAACAAACTCTTATCTGTTCTTGATTTTGATGAGGTGGAGGCACAAAGAACTTCTGAAGGGCATTATTACCACCCCCCCCCACACACACACACACACACACAGGCACACACACACACCCCTCCACTCTCCCCTAAAAACTGATCCTGTGAAGAGACCTACAGTATCTTTGCTTACTCATAACTGAAAGTCATTAGTTTTGAGCAGATTGCATATGGTTCCACAGTTGCCCTCTGGACATAGTCTTCAGTGACAGAGGTGGTTTTTCAGCTGTCAGTGTCAATTGGTCTCCAGATGTTGCTGGGCTGGAACAGTGCAGGGAAATGATTTAGGATCAGACAGGAAGTGAGAGGAAGAGGGAAGAGAGAAGAAGGCATGGGGGTGGGGTGGGGGGGGGGGGTGGGGGTTGGGGGGTTGGTCTAATTTAAATGTCACAATCAGTGACAATGAAAAAATAAAAACCGTGTAATGAAATGTCGCTCCTCCAGTCCCCATCCAACAGAGTCTTACTGCTTTTCAAATTCAGTTCATAATCGCATGCTGATCTCTACCTGGGAAACAGATGTGTGTGCTCCTTAGGCAAGTCAACGTCTTACAACAAAATAACAATCAACAGGACTTCTGGCCTCCAGGGCCCAAGCAGTGCTCTCCTTTCCAGGATTATCCGTCAGTGGCGTCAAGTCATTTTACCAAGACGCTGGGTGGTGAGCGCATCACAACATGCTCAGAGTTGACAAACCATACTTTTTCCCAAAATGAATGTTAATCAAATATCCGTTGTTTAACAAACCGTCCTCCAGCAAATACGCCTACAAGTAATTCATGCCGCTGGTGGAGTATTCTCCCGCTTTCGTAAACTCGATTGTGAGGTCTCCTTCTGTTTCATGACGCAACGTAACAAATAAATAAATAAAATCATCAGTCACTCAAACGATTAATCAATTAAAAGCTGGAGGTGCATGTGTGTGTGAGGTGTGTGGGAAATGTATGGACGGTGCTAATCTTTATACACAAGAGATCTTAGTCAATATTCCACTCAAGGCGTCAAGGAGGAAAGCAATAAATCAGGTCCAAAAACATTTAAACAAGAGCACATTGGATCTTTCCCCTCCACCTGTTCAAGAGGACCCTCACACGCCCTGCCACTCTTCCTGTGCCTATCTCCAGGGAACAGCGCCAAGAAATACAGCTCCACTCTGCACTGTTCCTGATAAGAGCCAGCTACACCACAAACGGCCACACACACACACACACACACACACACACACAAACACACAAACACTAAACACATATACACTTGGTGTAGCACTTGCTATTCTTTCAAGTAGCCCATTCTCTCTCTCTCTCTCTCTCTCTCTCTCTCTCTCTCTCTCTCTCTGTCTGTCTGTCTGTAAGGTTTCGCATATTTATTCAGTTTGGAATTTCTGTGCAAAAAGTTTGTAAACTTAATACAATAGCTAAATTCTTTCCAAAGAAAAAAGTATGGATTCATTTATCATCAAAGGAACAAAATTATTCAAGTGTTGTTGCTTATTATTTTGTTTCTCCTCATGCACATAGTCCTGCCTCCCTCACTCTTTTCTTTTCCAAACAATTGCTTTACTCCATCTTTCTGTTCTGTTTCTACATTGGTTTTCTATTATAAATCCAGACAAGCATTTCTGTCTCGACAGCTGACTTACCTCACTTGAAAATATTTTGTAATTGTAAACTTTTGGGTCTAGCATCAAACATAGTATTTTGTTGTGAATGAAATGTATTACATAACCATAGGGTTTTTTTTATTACTTATTTGTCAAATGCACAATGTATACCAAAGTTTATATGGGATAACATAGCTAATTAGAGACATAATACTTATTGCACTGCATTGTATATTTCTACTTATGTAAACAGGTGTCCCCAAAGCTTAACTGCCTGAACTTCTGCTTTTACCACCAAAAACTTCCTTTCAACAATGCCGTTAATGATGTCTTTTGGAGCACTTATAAAAGTTTCCTCCCATCACTCCCATACCCAGGTCTCTCAGGGTTTGAATTAAGGCAAAAGTGCTAGTCTCATCAGATATCTCACTTCTTTGTCCAGTTGGCCAGTTTTATCTCTTTTAGTGCATACATTTAAGAGCCACACTCTAAAAATTCTCTGACTTTTAAGAGTCAGCTGGATTACACAGGACTCATCTTCAAATAGGTCCATTCGTATGTACTAGGTCCGTTTTTACAACTCATAGTACCTGTATATATTTATGGATGAAGGACAGTAAGGATTCCATCCTTAGCTGTTAATGTAGTCCAGACAGACAGATGATTTTAGAAAGCAGAACAGGTAGATTTTTGGGGCAAAGTACATAAAACAGGCTTTTGACGTTTCTCCTCAGTGACACAGACATGGTGGAGCCTGAGCTGGGCTCTCCATTATTCAGAGGGGAGGTGACGGTGAGCAGCATGACCCATTTTGAGTTCTATATCTCCTGTCATGGCCAATCAGCATCAGAGGTTCTGAGTGTCCCTCCCAGCCTAACGACGACTCCTGCTTCATACACACTCTACCAAGTCACTCTGGGCTTGCTGCCTCCCCAACAGCTTGGCTGTGTCTTTCGCCTATGTTCTCTCAAAATGCTGTTCTCAGAGAAGTGTCTGTCATCAAACCCAACAGACTCTCCCTATGGTACAGAGCAACTATTGGCTTCACTGACCAGTTTAAACCCAATAAAGCCACTGAAAGAGAGAGAGCAAGGGAAAGAGAGAGAGACGGGGGGGGGGGGGGGGGGGGGGGGGGGGGCTGTGGTTTCAGTGAATAGGAAAACGTCAGACTGATGTTGTTTTCGAGCAGTCAATAGGGCAAGCGCTGGGTAAAAGACTCTAATTGTATTAAGTTGAATTAAGCAGTTTAAAAAAAAAAACAGGCCTATTAGCCAGAGAGAATCTACTGAAGGGACTGTTCCACGCGCCAATGTCAAAGTCACAAGTCTCAGGTAAGACCTCTTAAGCCAATTTCCCATAATCACATCATAAAATGTCTATTATAAATTTATATTACTTTTTATTTTAAATTTGATAACAAAACTCACATGAGCATCTGCAGCAGTTGTTTGAAAACTCATGGAAGACTGAACAGACTCAACATAAGTTCATGCGTAATTTCAAAGTTTAGTCGATTTCAGAACAAGACAAGTGATATGTTTATCATTGCGCTACAATTCAAACAATTCTCTCTTTTTGACTGGATGTCAGAAAAAAATGAAAATTTATTGAGTTAGTTTCCTGCTTTTTAAAATAAACTATCGACTTGACCCTCAATATGTTTTCATTTTAAAGGGTTTACCTTTAAGGTAGCAATTGTTGTACAATCAAATGTATTCAGGCTACAAACTGAGTTGTTACTCCTTAATCAACGGCAATTATAGGTTAGAACTCCCTGCTCCCCCGGCGGCTAATGCAGGTATGCCTCTCTGACTTGGCAGTGCTGTTTGAGAATAGCATGCTGTGATTTCCCTCCTTTTTTTTTTGAAACGCGTTTCTGTGGTACCACAAGGTCAGAGGGAGTCCTTTGTGTGAGGGCCTGTTTGGACATAGTACTTTTCAGTTGGTACACACTAACCTCACTGGGTCAGGATCGGTGGAACCACAGTAAGAGACCCACTCGCTAGGCTGCACACTCACAAACACCAAACGCTCCCACACACATACACTCTCATAATGTTCTTGATTTTTGTTTTTTTTATTTATTCTCTCTCGCTCTCTCGCTCTCTCTCTCTCTCTCTCTCTCTCTCTCTCTCTCTCTCTCTGTCTCTGTCTCTCTCTCTCTCAAGTTCTAATCTCTCTCTGGCTCTCTTTTTGTTCATTTTCACTCCTTTTCTTCTGTCCATGCACTCTCTCACTCTCAAACTTGCACATTGATCCAAACACACGTGCACACAATGCACTGAGTAGGTTTCAGCTCTACCTCCCCTTACACTGACTGCATCATAATTATTTGCTTTCATCAACACCCCCACGCTCCGTTCTCTTTCTCTCTCTGTCTCTGTCTCTCTCTCTCACTCTCTTTCTCTCTCTCTGACCCTGTATCCCACACATACACAGCACACCTCCTGTAGTTCCCATCTACTCTCCCATCTCTCTTCTCCCGTTACTCACACTCCGCTTTAGGGTACAAACATAAACAACTGAAGCAGATGCTAGATACTGTCATGGTCTCATTTAGCAGTCATGTCGATATGAGAGAGAAAATAGTATGCAGAACAGACTGATACGGTAAAAACCCATATCTTACATTAAAGCTAAGATATAATTCTGTTCAGGGATGGGCTGCAGCGAATCTAAGTGTGACAAGACTGCTTTTGTGTCCCTTATCTGTATGGCATAATTAACGGTGTTAATTAGCAGTCCTATAGAGATTTTTCTGTCTGATCACTCAGGCTGGGAGAAATGCCTCAAAGGCAGCCAACAGAGAACTCCAGCTACAGCTCATTGAGGTCAAGTTACCATTTCATCATTAAAAGCATTAGAAATGTGAGCAAAGCTGTAATGTCTCCTAGCCTCTCTAAACTAATCTATACATAATGGTATTTCTCACAATTATTACTTATGTTGTAATTTATAGTGCTGTAAGGTAATTTATCTGTATGAGTAAAATGTTAAGGGTGTTATGTTGCTGCTGAAGTAAAATCTTCAGGACAATTCTGTAAGACGTTATTTGTCTGTGTGCAAGTGTGTATATATATATATATATATATATATATATATATATATATATATATATATATAAAGCCTAATTCCCGCTGCATCATTCATGTGTTTGGTTATATTAAAGTTTGATTTGCTAAAGTAACTCTGTCTCTGTCTCTGTCTCTGCCTGTGTCTCTGTCTATAGCAAATACACACAAACCCAAGCTTGACACAACTAATTTATTTCCAGAGAGTAGCTTTATGTTTAAATATTGAGATAACGGAGGTTGCATCAATGGTATCTCTGCAGTGGAATTCCCTGAATTAAGAAAACATGTCTGTAACCTGAACCTGACAGATATACTCCCTATAGCCAGTCAGGAGTTGACCACTTTTAATAGTAAGGTTTCTATCATGGGTATATTACAGTGGCGTTTGACCGGTCACTCAGAAAACCTGAAAGACTAAAATCTGACATTCACTATCAGGTCTAATCTCGGGTGAGACCCTGGCTGTAATTGCTTGGATAAGGTGATGAAAAGAAGAGGGTAAGCAAACACCTGAACTCAGTTTGCAGGAGAAACACAGAGGGAGTGGAAGATACTAAATGATAATGTTGAGATTAGGATGTAAATCAGTGAAGTGCTGTGAAGGCTGCACTGAAAACAGATAAGGACTTGCTCTCTCTCTCTCTCTCTCTCTCTCTCTCTCTCTCTCTGTGCATTTGTCTTTCGGTCATGATCTTTTCTCTGACCCATACATACACACTCATCCTTGGAGCAGAGCAGATCAGAGCAGGGGAAACTGACCTAACTAAACTGACTGAACGTCTCAGACACACTGGAAAGCACTGTCTTGCATTCAATCCAATTTGTCAGCAACGTGCCGAAAATGATTATGAAATGATGTATGAATTTTTAGAACTGTATGGATTATTGCAATAATAAAATCATGTCCTCAGTTATACAGACACGAATCTAGAATTATTGCTGTCTTCATGTATGTACATTCTAAATAGGTATTAGTAATAATTTAAAAGCTTCAACTAGTTATAACTGGGTGAAGGTAAAAATGAATGAAGGAGTCCTCTGATTGCTATCTTGATATTAGCTAGCCAAACTGCTACATTTAATCACTGAAAACACATCAGCCAACATAACAGGCATCTGATCAAATTCATTGATGTTTTGGCATTAGTGAGCCCCCAAAGCAGGTACAAGGCTCGGCGCAGCCCAATTTTGGATGACTCACACCTGACTCCCTACACAAGCAAGACTAGGGAAATGAACACTGTTGTCAGTGGGAACCAACCACGTTCACAAACCAAACTCACAAAAGGTCAAACAGACCAGACTGTTGATGAATACAAATATCTTGGAGTTGTTTCTGACAATAATAACGAAAAGTCAACAGTGTCTAGACATCCTCCGCATCTTTTAACGCCTACCGTTCCATAACAAATGTAATATCCTTTTAAAAAGCTTTTATTGAAAGTACCAAGATATTTTAACATGCTCGTCTGGCTTAACAACATGTGGCGCCTTTAGAAAGTACTTGCTTCACATGAATTGTTTCTCATTGTACTGTGTTGCAAATTAAGCGAAATTATAGCATACTTAAATAATCATTTGTTTAGTCCTGTAGAAGTAATTCTCTATAATGTTCAAATGTAAGTAAAATAACATATTTTGGTGCATTCAGCATTATACTGAGAATAAAAAATTTGGAAAATATTTAACTGATAAGCTGATGACTTCCAGCACTAACCTCAGTTTTTCCAACAAAAGTATACCATAAGTAAAATCAAAGCATACTTTCTCATTTTTTGCTCATTAAAGTGCATTAATGGTATTCCTCTCTTTCACAAAGTTGACCCCCTGCTGCTCACATCCGTTTATTTTCAAAGGCAATACTCTACTCAGGTTTGTCAGCTACTGTAGATAATAACCAGAAATGCAATCAGACATCTAAAACCAAGTTTTTGATTCAGTAAAAATATGTTTTTTTTTAAAAAAAAAACACACATTTATAGCAAAAGCCCTAAGTTCATGAATTATTAAACCGATGAAACTTATTGTGTGAATATTTAATAACGCCATTAAGTTTTAAAATATGAAATTTATACAATAGCGTAAGGAGCTTGTTATGACAGACTGTCTGTTGTGCCCATTTTGCTGACAGATATTTGGTGTCTATTGCGAACAGGTGCTGTTTATTTTTGGTTTGGTTTAGTTTGGGGTTTTTGTTTGTTTGTTTTTTGTTTTTGTTTTTCATCCCAGATTGCCCAAAGGCTCCCAAATCGCTGCCTCACACAGACATCACTTTAGCTGAAGTGAGTGCTGCTCACGCTTACAAGATTAGTGAAGCCGGTCAATCATTTCTCCACAAATCCTATGGTATTGTCAGTCAATGCAATGCAATTGGAGCACAGTAATTTTTGCTTAAATCTACCAGAAACTACAAGACGCCATGAGCAATGTTGGGAGTGACGTGGTTTAAAGTAACGTGTTACTTTAATTAATTTACAAAGTTGTGTAGCACATTTCGGTTTAAATTCTTATAATCACATTAATTTAATTAGAATCTGTTCTTGTGTTACACATATGTGTCTAAGTGAATCATATTACAGTAAATGACGTGGAATACATCCAAAACATAAATTTTGTCCATAATATCCGTGCCTGCCCCTTTTGCGTCACTATCTGCCACAGCTGACGTACGCGACGTGAGTCAACACAGTAGCTGCAAATGCGGCGTTGTCATGTAGTGGCATTTTTCGAAAGAAATTGTCAAAAAGTCTGATAAAAACCTGCCTAAACGACACTCACTTCCCTCCAAAATCTCAACATTCATTTTTCAGCCTAGATAGTCCTGTCCTGACCCCAAAGAGGAGCAGCCGTTGCGGCAAACGATCTGAGAGCCTTTAATAAACGAGATGTGGCCATTATTTCATAGACGAGGACGTATAATTAGTTCACCCTTAAGCCACGGTTTTGGTAATGCCGTCAGCGTTTGTTAATTCGTGAGTTCGATTTTCTTTCTTTCTTTATATATAAATATATATTGCAAGAAATTCTCTACCAGGACGTAAGAACTTTGCTTGCTGCTCCATATCCATATATTTTGAACGGTGAGTAATTACTCAGTAGATATAAACTTCCGTAGTGTATTACTCAACCGCTGATAATGTACTGATAGGATAACTGGGTTAACAATCGCATAATAGTTTGAGAGAAGTAACTTGTAGTCTGTAATAGATTATTTTCTTTGAGTAACCATTACAACACTGGCAACAGTGCCAACACATAGCAGTGGTGGGAGAGGGATCCCGGTTGACTCACCTGCCTGAAGAACGACTGTACATTGTGATCCTGTGGACTAAAGACACATTTATCTTTTTTTCTTAAATTAAACATTCATGGTGTAATACGAACCTTTCTCCTCATTAATTTAGGGCTTTGATATTGTTGCTGTTGTTGTTGTTGTTATTGTTTTGTCATTTTTAATATTTTAAGTAACACTGGTCCTTGACTAGTCTAAGCACAGTGAATACATCATGTTTTTATCGCGTATATTAAAACTGGTGGGACAGACATCCCGCTAGTGTGTGGTGCAAATTGTCTTTCTGTCTGTGTTTGTGTTATGAATGTGTTTACAAAAATAGATAAGAAGGTTGTTTTGTAGTTTGGTGGTCTTTGAGGTGTGTGTGTGTGTGTGTGTGTGTCCATGTTAATGCTTGGTTGATGAAGCCAAAAGAAAAACTGAGTGAGGGAGATGTCACTCAAACTTTCTGAATGTATTTGGGTACCAGTACTCCTGAAGGGTAGCCTTATCTACAGAATCATTTGAATAATTAACTTATTAATTATAGAAGAGTGAATGAAATGGAAATCTGTTTTTAAAAATGCACAAAAGGATAGAGATACAGAAAGAAAAGAAATAGAGATTGGAGATTTCCTGGGCCTTGGAGGTAAGAATACAAAGAATTTTCATATACACACAGATAAACATATAGACACAAACAAACAGAACCACATAGTTCACATGGACACAATAACAGAAAAACCTATATGAAAAACCCATCAGGATCTTACAGAGGAACTTAGATTCCCAGCAGGTGCAGCACTCAGTGTGGAGGCGTATAGGCACTGAAATTATAGAGAGCTGCTAATTTTCCTCTATAGACTGCGTCTGGTCTCCCAGACTGTGTTCGCACTCATTTGAAGGTGTATTCACAACCAAATACAGGACATACTACAGATACATTTTAGTGTCACTGCCTATCACAGAGATACATTCTCTCTAATTAAATGTAATTGAAATATAGACTACACACACAATGTATGTATGTAAGACAATAAAAGCAGAAATACAAAGGGTTTTTTTTTCTAGTGCATTTGCCATTCCTTTCATTTCTCCAGCTTCTCTCTCTATGTGACATATCTGTTTTAAGATATGTGTATACATATATGTGTATACATACATACATACATATATATATATATATATATATATATATATATATATATATATATATATATTTTTTTTTTTTTTTTGTGTGTGTGTGTGTGTGTGTGTGTATGTGTGTGTGCGTGTGTGTGTGTGTGTGTGATGGATTATTTAGACTGAACTGAGGATACTAGCCTTTAAGGGGTGACTCATTGTTTTAGAGATTTTTCATGCTACACAGAAATGGATTGCGGATAATTTGGACAGGCTTGCCTTAATAGACTGGTGGCACTCAGCATGCGAGGCAAAGCTTAAACCCATTACTACTTCTGCTTCTGTTAAGCCATTACACTATTGAATAATTGCTACAGCTCTATGTATGCTTTGTTGCCTTATGTAAATATTGCTGTGTTGTGATGTGATGATGTTATCTGTAATCAATGTTATCCCATTGAAAATCTGTTGCGGACCATAACCCACTGTTTATGGTCAACAGCTTATAGCCAACCACCTATTGCTATGGTAAAAATTCCTTTATGCATTCTTTTTCCCCTCAGATTTTGGATATATATTTATTTATTTACACACACACACACACTTACACACACACACACACAACACACACACACATTAAATTAAAGGAAAAACCAACATAAAGCGTCTTATTATGGTGATGGGCCACCAAGAGCTCCCAGAACAGCTTCAGTGCGCCTTGGCATAGATTCTACAAATCTCTGGAACTCTAGAGGAGAGATGGAACACCATTCTTCCAAAAGATATTTCCTCATTTGCTGTTTTGATGATGGTGGTGACTGTCTTACACTTTACAA